>NW_027619529.1:0-39843 GCF_964187855.1 Myxine glutinosa
TGAGCCTCTCCGTTTAGGAGTCTATCGGTAACATTACACACACACAAACTGTGTTTTATGTTCAATGGTCTGGCGGCGGGGATGGAACATCACGTGATCGCTCTGAGCGAATCAGCGCGCTGCTCTGCCACCGGCTCAGATTCCATGTATAATATTCCTCACTGAAATGCGCTGAGGTAAAAATATGGTAAAAAAATATTATGAAATAATTTTTTTTAGGTAGGCCATGTTCTTCCCAGGCTCAATGGCCATGTCTATGCCAAATATCAAGCACGTGAGCCTCTCTGTTTAGGAGTCTATCGGTAACATTACACACACACACACACACACACACACACACACACACACACACACACACACACACACACACACACACACACACACACTGTGTTTTATATATGTAGATATATACATATATCAATCACTACTTATTCATATTTTATCTGCATTCTTTTTTTTAGCTTTATGACGTCAAAGTAGTCTATGAAGACTCTATATATTAAGTTTGATTTGAAAGCATCATGAAACTAGAAAGCATCTGAAAATGCAAAGCCCATCTGAGTCAATTTTTATTTAGATAGCTTCTGCCTCTTCTTCTTCCGTATGCTCAAACTAACGAAAACCGTTTTAAAAAAAATACAAAATGAAAATTGATGACTTTATGTAGCCTTGACCTTTTGATCTAAAAACCAATCGGCTTCTAGCTTTTGATTAGTGAACCAATTTAGTAACCCAATATGCAAACTTAAAATTTCTGGTCAATCAGATGAAAATTGATGATTTTATGTGACACTGACCTTTGATCTTTTGACCACATTATTAATTTGCCTTCTCCATATTCTCATAATAAAGCTTTGTTGAAAATTTGGATGACAAAATGCAAATGGTAAATTGAAATTTCATGTCAATTCGATGAAAATTGATGATTTAAATGATGCTGATCTTTGACCTTTTGACAAAATTATTAATTTGTCTTCTCTGTATTATCACAAAGTGGCCGTTGGGTTCTGGCGACCCCCTTCCCTCTCTACAGTCACGCACCCTAAATGCCACAAGTATTGCGCCACTCTTTATCCCCTCCTTTAGCATTTGGGTTGCTGAAGCACGACTGCTTTTGTCCGGTAAGCAAGAGGCCATTGACCCTCGTACCTTATCTTTTGTTATTTTCTCCCTCGGCGGATGGTCTGATGGGTACCCTGTATTGTGTATAGTCGGTAGGTAAGGCATAGGATTAAGTCTGCATCTCATTCATTTCCTTTACTTTGTAAATATCGCTGCACTCTCCATTGCGATTGCTCGTATATTTTGAAGATGCATTCCCCCATTGATCCCTTTGCGTGCAACCCCCACCCCCATGAAGATTAAAGTCCTTGGGTTCACTCCCCCTTCTTTTTGCATAATTATCCCTGTTTTTATAAACAATAAATCCCTTGTTGACATTCCTTTCCATCATTTTCATAATTCATGGTGGAGCTGCGGGGCACAGGTAAATGGTGGTCAGACGGAGAAACCTGTGACCGCATGGTGAACCAATTGGCGTCACCAATCGCCACTTTCTAACACATCCACACTCGCCATCCTCTAACACCTTCATAGTCACCGCCCTCTAACACCTCCATAGTCACCACCCTCTAACACCACCACACTCACCACTCTCTAACACCTCCACACTCACCACCCTCTAACACCTCCACTCTCACCACCCTCTAACACTTCCACACTCACCACCCTCTAACACCTCCACACTCACCACCCTCCAACACCTCCGCACTCACCACCCTCTAACACCCACACACTCACCACCCTCTAACACCCCCACACTCACCACCCTCTAACATCTCCACACTCACCACCCTCTCACACCTCCACACTCACCACCCTCTAACACCTCCGCACTCCCCGCCCTCTAACATCTCCACACTCACCACCCTCTCACACCCCCACACTCACCACCCTCTAACATCTCCACACTCACCACCCTCTCACACCTCCAGACTCACCACCCTCTAACACCTCCACACTCACCACCCTCTAACACCTCCGCACTCACCACCGTCTAACACCTCCACACTCACCACTCTCCAACACCTCCACACTCACCACTCTCCAACACCTCCACACTCACCACTCTCCAACACCTCCACACTCACCACTCTCCAACACCTCCACACTCACCACTCTCCAACACCTCCACACTCACCACTCTCCAACACCTCCACAATAACCACCCTCTAACACCTCCACAATAAATAACCTCTAACACCTCCGCACTCACCACACTTACTCTGCACACCAATCCGCTACATTTTCACCCACTATGGTCTATACCGCCACTCGCTACAGTCTACTGACTACTCACTGACGAGCTCGACCACGACTGTCCCACCACGCCCTGCGGACGGTCACCGCCCTGTGCTACATACGGTCGTTGTAACTTGTAACGGTTTGACGCGGTACAAACCCATGGGTTTCTGGCACAGCAACGAACCCGACCATTTGTAAGAACGAGTCCATGTCCCGCTCTGTGCTCTTTTCATCCATTACATCGATGCATTCCCCCCATTAACATCCGAGGTACGTTGCGCGTCTGTTCTGCGGCCAGAGCGCGTCACAAACACTGTATTTATGTATTCCGCCAACTTACAAACAGCAGAACGGATAACGCCCAATCGGAGTTTTCATCTTCACGCGGTTTCGCCGACAGGACGTGAATAAGGCGCCTGAGCGGGCACGCTTTGGCGGGAAAACACACAGCTCCTTCTTCCTCCTAACACAGAACGTCTCTTTTTAATTCCCGCACTCATTTGGTACGTACCCAACATTCTGAATTAACCATCCAATCTGTCTAATCATAACAAAGCGAGCGTTTCAAATGAGAGGTCGCTTTATTTATTTTTCTTGCATGTGCTTTTGAGGAGCGGTCTATCTCTATATTACGTACGCACGACTTGGTGTGGAGGTCGATGGGGGTTGTTCTCGTAATGTGCGTTACGGAGTGTTTAGCAAACTCCAAATCCGTTGCGTAATATATTATACATAGACGGCCTCTCGACGGGTCTTGCTTCTTCCCTTTAATATCGGTGGACCCGTGTTTGGACGAACCACGTGTGCCAAGAGCTGCACACACAATGGGTCGAGCAACTTGGTGAGAGCCACCTTTTCTGTTTTGAAGGGTTTCCTGCTTTGATCCAATATGGCTGCCAGACCACGTGACCGATGGCATCATAAATTTGCAGTCTCTAATATAATTGTTGCGTAGATCGCACTCAATAAATATCAAACACATCAGACTAAGCGTTGTCCCTGTCGAATTATGACGTCATAATTAAAGCACCATGATGTCATCATTAACAGTTATTCCCCATGCAGAGTTCTTTACAATGAGCGACGTTTAAGTTGTTTTTCCAGGGAGCAGTTTCGGAGATAGAGGTGCGATGTTTTTTGTTTTTCACAAGATGGTGCCTGTACCACGTGACCTGTGACGTCATAATTATCATTTAAAAATTATACAGAAGGAGGTGCTCCTATGGTGAAAATTTCGGGTCCATCGAACCAACAGTTGCAGACAAAAAAAAACATTTTTTCATACTGATCGGATCAAGCGTTGTACTTATCGAATTATGACGTCATAATGAAGACACCGATGACATCATCATTAACATATCTTATTCCCCAAGGGGAGTACTTGGCAATGAGCCATGTTTCAATTTTTTCCCATTGAGCGGTTTTGGAGATATATGGAGGTGCAACGTTTTTCCAAGATGGCAGCCACACCACGTGACATATGACGTCATAATTAGGGATAATAAACTTCTACAGGCGGAGCCGCTCCTATGGTAAAAATGAGTGTCAATCGGACCAACATCTGCCAAGAAATTGAATTTAAAAAATGCAGACACGCACGTCTCTGCGTACGCCACACGTACGTACCCGATCGCTTTACCCCGCTTTTCGCTGGGCGTGCGCAGGGTAATAACGTTTACCGTGTATTATTGTTTCGCACTTTCAACCACCTACAAACCACACGGGTAAACTACCTGATTTGACATTTCTGTTCCTCTAGACACCGGAGGAGCCAGGAGCCAAGTACTTGTGGTCGCCATTGGAGCTGCAGCTACAATATGGGTCTGAACCCCAACGGAATCGCGAGACGGAATCGGAATCTCAACGGAATCGTCGAGAAGCACAAATGTATTTGTAATACTTGTCATATACTCGCATTACATTTTAATAAACAATTGGAGTTGAAGATTTAAGTTGAAAAAAAAAAAAACCTACCACCCGTTAAGCCCACTCCCACCATGCCTCATTCCAGCCCTCCTCTCCCACCCCCCTCAAGCTGGCCACGCGTCCCTTGCTGCTAGAACTATTTCCCTCACATGCCATACCCGGCTCCCTTTGGTTAATTTACCTGTGTGAAGAGTGCTTGAATCTTAGCGTTGCCCAGGTAAAAAATAAATTGTAATAACCTCTGCTGCCACCACCAGGTGGCGCTACATGGTACACAATTGCTTGGTAGAATTGATACCCCCTCCCCCCCTCCCCCCCGCTTGAGGCCACGGACACATAGCCTATGTTACCCCCAAACAAAGTTGTATTTGTATTTGTACCCCGATTTTGGAGTTTGTAGCTTTAAAATGCGGCCGTGCATAGAACACATACAAAGAAAGAGAGAGAGATTTTGCCTTTTATAGGCAGAGATGTACGTAAATATGGCGGATTTTTGACCTCCTTCCTCCCCCATACAAAGTATGTATTGTAACTTTGTTTCCACTAATTAGTACCACATTGCCACAACATCCCCTGCCATCCTTAAAGCTTACTGGGAAACTCAAACACGACCTATACTCATTCAAGAATACTGAAAACTACTCTTTGTGGCATGATGTTCAAAGAATATATAGTGAATTGTTTTCGAGACCCTTCCAGCAAAATACGGCATGAAGTATCTTTCACGTTTCACCTGAGGTGAAGCTGCGCCCTTTGACCCTGTGACGTCACGGCGGAAAGCCTTTCAGTATAAATCATATGGCACCTGTTATTGAAACAGAATGCTTACACAACCTGTGGTTGAGATTTACAGTGTTGAGATTTACGCAACCTGTGGAAATCCACCAACAGTAGTCAGTCTGAAATGTCACAATAGCTATTGGAAAGTTGATGAAAGGAGTGAGGGGAAAAGCAGGGGGATCAAAATGAAGGCCTAACTAATTTAGACGACTATATGGAGCTCCATGAGAGTGAAATGGATGACAATTAGAGTGACCTGGATATCATTAAACACAATCGCAGCTAATATTTGAAGGTTGTCGAAAGTTTTCGTGTAATTACCCTGCGCTCATTTAGCGAAAAGCAGGGTTAAGGGATTGGGTGCGTGCATACGTGTATGTACGTACGTAAGTGTCTACATTTTTAAAATTCCTGTTTTCAGCAAGCATTGGTCTGTTTACACGAAGTTTTGCACTATAGGCGCACCTCTGCCTGTATAATTGTGAGTAGTAATTATGACGTCATAGGTCACGTGGTACAGACGCCATCGTGGAAAAACTTTGCACCTCTGTTTCTCCGAAACATGGTTCATTGTCAAGTACTCCCCAAGAGGAATAAGATGGGGCCCCATCTGTGAAACCTCTTTTCTCCAGTCTGCTCAGTCCCATTCTTTCCTCCACGGCTTCAAGACAGCTGTTCACCACTAACTCAGGTCATCCCCCATCTATACGCATGATCTTTTCTACCCCGAATGACCCCATTCTTAAGCATTTCCTTTTTTCATGTTATTATGTTCCCCTCTGTATCTCCGAAACATGGTTCATTGTCAAGTACTCCCCAAGAGGAATAAGAAATGTTAATGATGATGTCATCGGTGCCTTCATTATGACGTCATAATTCGACAAGTACAACGCTTGATCCAATCAGTATGAATTTTCCTTCCTCTCTGCAACTGTTGGTCCCTCACATGGGTCTTGCACCCTCTCACTTGGTTCTGTCCCACCAAGGTCTCTGCAGGGCAGACACAGTCTGCCAGTAACCCTCTTCCTGTTAGACTTCCAAAATCCAGGCTCACTGATGGATATGGAATTTTCACCATCGGAGCACCTCCTCCTGCAGAATTTTTAAATGATAATTAAGATGTCATAGGTCACGTGGTACGGGCACCATCTTGGAAAAACCGAAAAACATTGCACCTCTATATCTCTGAAACCGCTCAATGGAAGAAAATTGAAACGTGGCTCATTGTAAACTAGAACGGCACTCGGTAGAGTGCATACCTCCGCCAGGCTGAAAATGTTTTGTATCCAACTGATAGGCTGGATCTGGATTCGGACCTGAACCAAAATCCAATCAGCTTGTTCTTGTCACTCACCCAACTCATGCACCAAGTTTTGTCATAAGTCGTCGGTCCATAACTTATTAAAATATGTTATATGTCGCTTTACACACGATCTCTCAATGGTGAAGAATCACTTAAAAATTAAATAATTTTCGTATCCGAATCCACATTCAGATCTTCACCAAAATCACCCAACTGGTCCACCAAGTTTCGCCCAAATCTGTCCATAATTTTTTGAGATATCGTGCTACATGTCGGTTTTAGCCCTATCTCCCAATGGTGAAAAATCACTTAAAAGATTCTACTAGCTGGATCCGGATCTGGATCTTCACCAAAATTGAACCAATTCTTCCTTGTCACATCATCTATCTCTCTGCCAAATTTAGTCCGAATCTGTCCACAACTTTTTGAGATATCTTGTTCACAGACAAACGAACAGACAAACAAATGAAAAATCCGTCAGAAACCGAGGACTTGCCGGAATGTACTTTTTTATCGGCCATTTTGGATCAAAATAATAATACATAAGGACATGGGTTGAATCCCTGCTTGAAAGAATGCCAACCCACTCCCCGCCATCACGGTCGTCTCTCCAACTCACAATCCCACGAGATATGCGGAAAGGACGACCCAAAACCAATTATCTTCTTTTTGATTCGTAAATAAACATCATTAAAAGTAAATAATGACCTCTGCCAAAGTTCAAATGACGTGGGTTTAATATCTACATGAGAGAATTTCACATAGCTATTTCAGTGGTGTATAAGCTAACAGATCGCTATCTCCATCGATCTTGCCAAGGCCGTAACATCTATCGGCTCAAAATCCTTTTAACTGTTGACTTGGTAGTTTTTACAATGAAGGAAACACGTATCGGGAGTACATACGACATAGCGATTGTGAATGTGACAGCTCTGAGGCGTCTTTTGCTTCGCATCACAGTGACGGCCAGCACCAACATGGCGGCTGTAAGATTAAAATCTGGCTTCAGGCCCCCTCACCACCCAAAATCAATTCCGGCGAATCTATTCCAGCAAGTAACAAACCAACCAACCAACATACTTGCCGGAATCTATTTCGGCAAGTAACCAACCAACCAACATACTTGCCGACATACAACATACTTGCCAACATACAACATATAACCAACCAACATACAACATACTTGCCAACATACTTGAATCGATTCCGGCAAGTAACAAACGGACAAACACACAGGGGTGAAAACATAACCTCCATCCCCCTTTGGTGGCAGAGGTAACGAAATCAGGATGAAGGTCCCAATGAAAATCCGCCTCATCGTGGCTTCATTTAAACCGTCGAATCCTTCCGCTGTATCATTCCGCCTCGCCCCGGCTTTATGCTGCGGTCACGATTTTCACGTTTTGGGTGACCTTGAGCTTGACCTTGGGCCTAGAGAGTTAAAAATTGGGCACAGTCTATTCCAGGGCAAGGCAAACATGTGTGTAAAGTATGGCAATGCTTTGTGCAACGATGTTGATGTAGTACTGCGCACAAACAGACAGACAAACAGACAGACAGAAAGACAGACAAACCAACCAACCAACATACTTGCCGGAATTTTGTCTAAATCCGTCCACAACGTTTTGAGATATCCTGTTTACAAACAGACAAACAAACAGACAGACAGGGGTGAAAACATAACCTCCATCCACCTTCGGTGGCAGAGGTAATAACTCTGCATGGGGAATAAGTGTTGTTAATGATGACTTCATTGGTGCCTTCATTATGACATCATAATTCGACAGGGACAATGCTTAGTCTGATCAGTTTGAAATTTATTGAGCGTGATATACGCAACAATTACATTGGAGAATGTAAATTTATGATGTCATCGGTCACGTGGTCTGGCAGCCATATTGGATACAAAACCCCCTTAAAAGCAGAAGAGTTGGCTCGCATCAAGTTGACTGCACAGGGGGAAGTATTCCGATCGTTGTACCATCTAGGTTTAAAATTTAAATTGATCTAAGGCTCATGGTGCAGCTTACACATAAATCGCATTCAGGACAAATAATTTAGTGGACATAAGTGTTTAAATTTTTTGAATTATAATAACATTAGCAGTTGAATGGACAAATACCTACAGTACATTAAATTTGAATCTGGGTTCTGAGCATCACAAGGCATTGGTTCAGGTGAGAATACGAAACATGGCAAACATCATATTTTGTTAACGTCATGCATATTAGGATAATTTCCAAGACCCTCTTATTCCAACAAACTGACCCCAACACTCTTCTCTTCCCTTTCTGAGTTGTACTTGTCAACATTTAATAAAAAGGTGAACATGTCCATGATGTTCACAGGCAGCTTCTGGATCATTCTCTTCTGCACAACAGCACTAATAACAATGGGTTCATTGTGTGCGTCACCCACACAACATCCAACAGAAATTCAGTGTTCGCTTGTCAAGTTGGGTCTATCAGGCACCCACGTGTTTAAGCAATAGCTGAAAGCACCGGACAGAAAATTTCAACCTTCACCACCACAAAACCCCAATCACCACAAAAACCCCCATGGTACTTCCATGAAAAATTTTGAAATCCAACCGCTGCAAGCGTTATTTAAGCAGGTGAGCACTTCGCTAAAATTATGTGTATAGTTTAGAAAGTTTGAAACACTCTTCTTGGGCTTCATAAGAGACAAGATGGTCTTCTCTCCACATTTTTTCTTTTTCATATTTTATGTTGAAATCTTGAAGATGGAAGACGCCAAAACAAAAATGCTTTATCATTCCTAACCTGTTTCCACAGCCATCTATGTATTCTACCCTCATGGTGAATGAATACGCATGCATTTGCAAAATGTTCGGATGGATTCGAAGGTGATTTATGCACTTTACTTGGTAATTTTCAAATGGATTGGCAAAGTTCACCAACAATGTGCAAGTCACCATCTTGGCCTACCACATTGTAGGTGATTTCCATTATCTTGTCTTGAATGGAGTACTGCTCTCCCCTTTGGGCTGGCGACCCTGCCTCACATCTTGCCCTTCTTGCTGCTATGAAAAGTAAGGCCCTCAAAATCATTGGGATCTCCCGTGATAAAAACTGAGTGTTTTGGCCTGTTACTGTCACATCGCAAACAGGTTAGTGGCCTCTCCGTATTCTACCACCTTCTTTTTGGTCTTGCACCCCCTCACTTGGTTCTGTCCCACCAAGGTTTCTGCAGGGCAGACACAGTCTGCCAGTAACACTCTTCCTGTTGAACTTCCAAAATCCAGGCTCACTGCTCACCTCTACTCATTTGTTCCTCTTTTCCCCATCTGTGAAACCTCTTTTCCCCAGTCTGTTCAGTCCCATTCTTTCCTCCAGGGCTTCAAGACATCTGTTCACCATTAACTCAGGTCATCCCCCATCTATACGCATGATCTTTTCGACCCCAAATTACCCCATTCTTAAGCATTTCCTTTTTCCATGTTATTGTCTTCCCCTCTCTGTCACCATTTTTCTTTTGTTAGTTTGTCGGTTGGTTTCTTCCTTTTTTGTTTCATCCACACCTTCCCCCTTCCTCTTCTTGTTGTGTTTCTTTCAGTATGTGTGCAGCCTCTTCACCCCATGTGTCCTTCTCTCTCCTCCTCTTGATCTCACTGTCACTTCCACTCTACTGTTGGTGTTTCCCCCTTTCCATTTTGTTCCCTTCCGTTCTGCTCTAGCATTTCCACAATTAGCCATGATCATGTTTGCAACAACAACAACAAAAGGTTTCTATATTTTGTGCTAGATATTTGTACACAGCAACTTCAGTTTATGAGGTTTGAGGCCATGCTGATGACATCTTGACAACTTATCTTGACAACTTTTGGTAATGCAATTGGCACAGTGGGGTGAATTGGGTCTACCCGAGGCTAAAACGACATTTTCAAGTGTATTTTGTAGTCACAGGGGCCCACTTCTGAGTTCTGGGTCCCAGGCCAGCGACGATGGTCTGGCAAAGTAGCCAACAGTTAATGCACTCGTCTTTGAGCTGTTGCGGCCGTGTTCAATTTCCAACCCGACTATAAACAGTCATCCTGGTGTTTTGCAGGCAGGATGTGGCATCAACAAATGTGCTGTCTGTCAGATGGGGCATTCAACTGAGGGCCTGTGTTCCAGCATTCATTGCCTGATGGCAGATGTTAAAGATCCCCCAGTGTTTCACTTACAGTAGATGTATAAAGAAATGTAAGGAGCTGGGGTTACAAGGAGTTACAGGGAACTTCAATGTAGGAAAGCCCATTAGGCCAATCAAAAACCTGTGCAATCCCCACCCACAAATACCTCTATCTCTACTGCTTCTATCTCTACTCTATCTCTACCTGTCTATTCTAAATAACTCAAATCTTTTTAATTTACTGTATTTTATTGTTTTTGCTGCCACTACCTTTCCAGAGGTACTGACTATTTCATGCATTAACTGCTCTCTGTGTGAAAGACCCCTGTCTGACTACTGTTTTAACCCTCCTCTTTTTTACTTTGAAACTGTGGCCTTGGATTGGGTGAAATTATTGACTGTGAGGCATATTCTAACACCCAAACTGTATCCCAACCCCCCATGGCATGCTGCTCAAGAATCATTGTTGAGGTCACCAGCAAGGCCCTGCACAGTCATCAGCATGGCCTCCACCGAGGTCCAAGGTTCTGTTAATGGGAAACTATTTGTGGGTTGGTGGAATCTGCTGGCTGCTGTCCTTCAAGGTACTCACTCACATAATTTGTTATTTTTTGTATCCAGAATCTAGGTTCATGTAAGAGTGAAGTGTTGGAAGGTAAAACAGCAACATACATGACATTAGGGTAGTTGTTGCTGTTGTTGTTTAGCCACCGACAGTTCTCTCGAACAAGCCCACAGCATGGAGACAGCCGATTGATCTCGCAGGGGTGATCCAGAGATCCCTCCACATCCAGGATCGTGTATCCTTGCCTTCACGAAGTTAAGGCCACGACAGATTTAGAGAAAGAGAAAGACAGAGAAAAGAGACAGAGACATGAGGGAAAGGACCGGTCCATTGGGACCGATCGCACTCTGACCGTGACCTTGCTGCCCTGACGAATCCGGGCAGCAGGGAAAATTGGGGAAGATTTGGCTCCCGACTTTTGTTGGGGGGTACAACCACTGCAAAGAGGCATCTCCGATAGTTGTACATTAGGGTAGTTGAGGCAACTGGTGGATGCAACAAGAAAGGGGATGAGGAGAGAGGAGGGGAAGAAACCCACAAGTAAGAGGATTGGGTTAGGTAGTGTTAATGGGAGTAGAAAAGATCGTGGGAAGGGGAGTGGGGGTGGGTGAAGTATAAAACACAACGACACTGCAAGGACTTCCAGGAAAGAAGTTGGTATTTCAAAAAAGTGGATCTGGGGTGAATTAGCGGGTGTGGAAAAAGATCAAGGTTTTAGATGGGGGAAGAAATGAGATGGTGGTGCACCACTTGCGTAAATCCATTGGGGGAAACAATACAATTGAACTACAAGGAATGGGAGGAAAGCCTGGATCTCGGGAGTTCAACCTGGACGGGGGCTACTTGACGAACGCGTACATTCACGGGGAGTTGAGGATGGTCTGTTCAGGGAGCTGAGAGAGAGAGAGAGAGAGAGAGAGAGAGAGAGAGAGAGAGAGAGAGAGAGAGAGAGCAGAGGTGTTTGTAACTGTCCCATGGTCTTCTGTTCCAGGACCCTGGTATAATCCGACGATAGTCGTGGAGCACACAGGAGACAAAAAACTGGAGAGGCAGTAAGAAAACAACAAAAAAAACTTAAATGAGGAGGCTTAAAGTCCTACCATGTGTTCGTGGATTCTTTTTTGAGGTCTGGCTCTCTCATTGGATAATCAAGAATGACCACCTGTGACAAAATCCTGTAACGGGCCAATTGGGAAACGAGACACCTCTCACCCATGTCAGCCTCTGCCACAGTTACATCAGAATGAGCTGATTTGTCACATGGTCACAGATTGTTGAACCCCAATATGGCTAGTTATGTAACGCTGTCCTTTTAAGGAGCTGATGAGCTTGATTAAACATTAGTAATATTTTTTATTCGACATGAATTATATTATTTGGGGTTCCTCATCGTGAGTAACACTCGTCCCAAACAATGTCAATGTAAATCTGATGCACCAAACCCGGGCAGTATATTGTTATAGATCGCGGTTAGATGTTATAGACCGAGCGGTGGTTTAGAACCGCGACCTAACAAAACTCACCCGATTCACCCAGACTTTGGCCGTATCGCACCCCAGCTGCTCAATGAGGGAAAAGACGAAAACGACGCAATGCAAAGAGGAAAATGAAGACAAACAGGTTGGAAATACTACTAAATTTATTCCTACTATTTACACACAAGCAACAAAAAGCAATTCAGTTTATTTACAAGTACAAGACGCAGGTGACACAGTGCAAATTTAGCTTATCTACAGACTTAACTTATTACCCAGGACAGAACAAACAGAACGCTGACTCACGCGGGGAATGCCAGGGATGGCAGAAGGTGGATGGCTGGCGGGAGAGGAAAGGTCCAAGGGGGGGTCTTGCAGCACAACCGGCGCGTTCAGCAGCCGCCGTTCCGTTTCGGCCCTGCTCCGAACCGCCGTTCAGGCCCCCTTTGGCGGTGGGGTGGCGCGGCTGCGGCGGCCTCCGTCCGCTGCGTTCCCAGGACTTGTCTCACTGGTCTGGTCCCTCAACCCTCAACCCTCAACTCTTTCTTGCTTCTCTCACTTCTCACCACCGACTCCTCTCTCTGGCAACCGACTGTGACCAACTCCTTGCAACCAACTCCTCCTCTCTTCACAACCCTTCTTTTTCCAACCCAGAGTGCATCTCTCTTTCTTCTTCTCTTTTTTTCTCATCTCATGCTCATCTCCAAGGCCTCTCTGATAAAGCAGTCCCTTACAGTCGCTTTTATCACCTCCAGCGAAATCAAGCCGCCGACTCCGAGGGCACACCTACCGGGTCACTCACCGCGGCCCTGGTTGGTCGCGCGACCCTCGGGCTCCGCCCCGGACGACGACGGGCGGGCGCGCCCCTCCCCTCCTCTGACGAGGTGGAGACACGCCTTTCTTCCCTGACTCGAGCCTCGTGGTCAATGGCGGTTATTGGAGGGGAGGTGATTGGGAATCGAGGCTCAGCAATGACGAGAGGGGATGTAATATGGCAATCGAGGGTCGGCAATCACGAAAGGGGGGATGTGAAGGAAATGGGGATTTTTGGGGATGGGAATGGAAGGGGATCTATTCTCTTTCACTGGTGCAATGGAGTATTTCAATTAATGGGAGACACAGCCTTATCTTAAAACACAGAATAAGATATAACTATCGAACATGAATATCCTATGATTGGCTGACGTGTATGCTTGTGGACTATGGGATGCCCTTTTGATCTTACACAGCTCCGGAGGCAGGAGGCACAGCACAACAACAATAATAATAATCATACAGCACACAATAAAAAATATATATACAGTCCTCATATCCACAACACTGCACTCTCCTCCTCTTAGGCACGTCCCGGGCCTACAACTTTTAGCTTTAGCGTGACACGTAGGTGTAGTTCCCTCTATTTTTAACCTGACCCTGAGTGCGACAGTTTAAACATAAATAAATGTGTCCCGCTGCTCCATTGCACCCTGCCTAACAGACTTTCGCCCACAGTTAACCGAATTGCGGAATGGTCTTCAAACTATACACTGACGGTGGGGAGCATTATTTACAATGACTCTGCTTTTATTTACAAAACTAACCCAGGACCTGTAATTGTTCTTTCTGGGGGGAGGACAGTCTGCTCTGCATCAATGCACCATTAAAGCACCCAAAAACGCACCAATACACACCCAAGCACCAATCGGTGCAGTCCCCATTGTTCAATGAATAAAATAAAACCAACAAACCCAACCCTGCAGGTGTCTCTTGCTCTTCGGCTCCCTCTGCTGGTTATCATTATTTCTTCCAGTTGTTGTCATTTTCTTTGCTTTGCTTACTGGCGGCCTATTTTCAATAAAACTTGCACCCAATGTGTCCTTTTTATTTATTTATGGCCCACCAGGCCGACTATGTGTATGGTTCACCTGTGGGGCATTGGTGCCCTGTGGCCAAGGTCCGCCAGCAAGATTTCGGGCCCTCATGGCCGGTTCCAGCAGAGGGGCCATGCCCCAACCCATGGGGTCCATAAGTGGTGCTCGGCCACTGACATGTGGTCCATAATGTGGTGCATCGATGCAGACAGCTGGTTCTGGGAATTTCGGGCGCACAATGGCCGACCCACGCACGCTCCCCTCGGCGCCCAACGGCGCTCAGGTCCTCATGTGGGAGACAAAAAAAAGGGGGGACAAGACAGATGAGCGAGGGGTAAGGTCTCAAGGGTACACATCAAAAAGGCAATGCAAGGCGAAATGCGTACGGAGGGCGAAGTGAGAAAGCTCGTCCCTACCGTACGTCACCCCCCTGTTACCTAGCCCACCCTTGCCCTTACCCCATATGTACAAAACCTACACATTACCAATTCGTCACTACTGTCACGTCTTCCCCATATTTCCCCTATATCAAATTCGTCTCCACAATCCCTCTACTTCAAAATTTGCCATCATCAATTCATCATCAATCCTCATAAGGAGGCAGAGATGGAACATCAAAGCACAATGTCACACCCACGTCATGATGCGTCTCACATTCCAAACATTTGCACAATAAAAAATAATAAAACATGGCATGGTGTGGAGTTACCTGTCACCTCCGGTGAGTGGGTGCAGATGGTGCGAGGAGATCCTTCATCCTAACTATCCTCTAAATGACTTTAACACACTTTACACTACCTGGGGTCTTTCTCCGGCCAAACCATTGGCCCTCTTACACTATGGGTTCTAAAAACCAATTCCCATTGGCCAAACTGTGGTGCTTTTCAATTTGGGGTCTCACTCCCCCGATTCATCTCCCGGTGCCCTCGCACAATTTCTGGGCCGCGACGTGTAGCTCTCCCAACAGGTCTACCCACCTGCACACCTCCACCACTGTAGTTGCCACCCGAGCTTACCTAGCTCCTCACCCTAACCTATCTAACTGGGGGCAGCCCCTCTCCTGGCTCTGTCACCCCATGGTGCCCTCTGGCACTGGGCTACCCGGGTCCGTCCTCCGGATCCTCGGGCCCCATCCACAACAACTACTACCGGCTCCCAGAGCCCACCTGCGGCCTCACCTGGCCGACATCCTCACAGTGGTGGAGTGCTCAAACAACTACACACACTAACAGGCTACACGCCCAGCCATTTCCACAACACTAATGCACCCATCCACAGACCATTCTTTCACCCGCACCACAGATGCCAATATCCAACCACAATTTACCTGTACCCTCTACCTAACACTTACACTACCCGCCCCGGGTATCCGTGATGGGGGTCCACTCTTCCCCCATTCACACCTTCGCACCATCCACTCCACTCCACAATTTCCACCATACTTACTCCACGACCATCCATTCCAATACTCCATACCATTTATTCCATACACCTGTCTTTCATTCACCTGTCGTTGCACACCTGTGCAATCTCACCTGGTGCCACCTGCACCCTCCTCCTCTTTCTGGACCAGTTGGTCAACGCAACACACATCACCATCACTCACTCATACACTGCTCCACACACCTGTTCAGTTGCACACCTGTGCAATCACACCTGTTCCATTCTCACCTGTTCAATCCTCACACACACGGCATCATCTCAGCTAACTTCTCCCCTCTGAAACTTGCGCTTCCCAGTCGTCCCTTTAAAC
The DNA here is from genome assembly GCF_964187855.1 of Myxine glutinosa. Lineage (NCBI taxonomy): Eukaryota > Metazoa > Chordata > Myxini > Myxiniformes > Myxinidae > Myxine > Myxine glutinosa. Next base: position 16,091 of record NW_027619529.1, read on the forward strand.
TATTGCGCTCCCACGTCATTATCATCCATACTAATCTACCTGCGTCCCCACTACAGGTATCAGTCACTAACTAAACTTAACGTTTCCTAATGTCAATCTTCGCTAGATCCCTACACACCATATCCTAACCCACCCGGGCTAGTTTTCACTGCCATACACCCCATAATCTAGTGCTCCTTTGCCCCACCTGTGAGGGATGGTGGATTTGCCATCCCACCACATCGGGGGTCTTTCACTATCAATTTTGTTCGTCCAAATCCAACAATTCAAAAATTTTCCATTTACTGCCAATTCCATTCACTTTTCTAAATTTCGTTTTAAATCACTATCACTATCACCATCACCCGTCTACTTATTACATCCTCTCGGTGCGCCAATTCACATCTACAGCCCGGCTTCGTACAGCCGAGCAATGAACGCGGGTCGTTTTGTGCCAGCGGCTGGATACGTCCCGCATTCGGGGCAGGGACGGAGGCTTACCCGGGCCGAGATCCCATGCACCACTTCGGCGTGGAGCCATCCAATGTCCCGATCTCGACCTGCCGGCACGTCTCAATAGAAAGTGGTCGCCATGACGACCCTTCCTATCGAGCTGCCCGCTCCGCCTTGTGGAGCCCGGACGCGGCCGCTCCACGCGAGGCCCAGCGTGGATCGCGCACGGCGGTCCTTTCGAACCCGCCGTGGCTCGGATCTCCGCTGGTTCTCGCGGCACGCGAAGCCCGGCACGCACCGAGGGCCCGATCCGGCTAAAAGTCGACCTAACCTTTAACCCGGTTATCGTCGACGCCTCACCTGGATGCCTACAAGCATACGCTACCCCTTTCGTGCTCATACATGCAGCCGTTTCCATGCTCTTGGTCGTACCTTCTCTAACACACCTCGGTACACTCATTCCGCTCACCGACTTGGTCACACACCTGACCACCGAACACTTTGGCACACATTCGTTGCTCGCACACCTCACCAATACACCGCTTCGCGCCCCCTCCTCGGTCACCTCCTCTGTGACAATCACAGGTGTGCCCTCATTCGCACACCCAACCACGTGCCTCACTACTAACTCAAATGTGCCTTCCCACACACGCTCTACTATTCCAGGTGTGCATCCTTCCATCCCAGGTGTACATCCTCGCTCACCTGCCACAACCAACTCACGCTCCGTTTCACTCTCACTACTCTCACCTCCACTCTCGGTCGCGCACTCACCCTTACTCTTGACAGCATGCGCTTTCCCCATGCACCCGTCCGTTACACACCTTTCTCGCGCATCCTGCCGCGCACACTTTTTCGTTACTTCCTCCGTAACACTCACCACACCGCGCTTCCCTGTGCTCCCTCGCACACGCGCTTCGACCGGCTCACTCCTGACGGCACACTCACTCCTCGGCGTGCACTTTTTTCTCACACACCCCATGGTCGGACATTCTCGCACACCTCTTTTTTCGCACACCTGTCCTGTCACACACCTCACCAACGGCCTTTCACGAACACCCGGATCCAACCCAATCCCCAAGCCGACTGAAGCTTTCCTCACATCATATACATTGCCACTCACCTCCGTACCTCGTCGCACCTCCTCTGCCACCTGCAAACTTTTTATTTGGTTAGTGAGCACCGCATCATGATTTGAACACAGACCTTGTACATATTCCGCTATCTCCTCCTTTATTTCTCTCTTAGTTTCTGTCCGTCTCTTCTTAATTTCACTCACCTCTTCTTCCACTTCCTCTACTTTTTGTTTAACCTCTTTTATTTCTCGGTGCGTCTCCTCAAGTTCGTCCTCTAAGGCTACCGTGACCGTCTCTATGTGCATCCTCACCTGCCGGTCCTTTGTCTCCATTATCTCTGTCACCTCCTCCACCCTCATTATCAGTTCCTCCCGTACCATCTGACATTGCCTCTGCGTCGCTATTAATTCGTTTTTAATTTCTTTTTGTGTCGCCTTTAACCCTCCTAGTACCGCAGTGTTCTTTTGAACCTGCTCCACTAACTTAGTTTGTCCCTCTGTCAGCTGCTCCACCTCCTCCGTCAGATCTTCTATTCCCCCCTGTAACTTTGCCGTATTATTTCTCACCTCTTTCTCTATACGCTTTTCGCCTCGCTTTACCTCCTCGCGCAGCCCCGAGACCTCCTCACTCACCCCTCGTCGTATTTCCTCCATCTGGTTCCCCATCTGTTCGATTTCCCGGGCGGATTGTTCCCCTATTTCCCGCAATTTGTCCTCCATCCTATTTTCTAACCCCATTAACCCATTTTTCACCCCCTCTATCCCATTGTCTAACCCCTCAAATTTCTTGTCTAACTCCTTAAAATTATTGTCTAACCCCTCAACGGTACCCCTCGCTTCGTCCCTCATTACCCCTATTTTGCCCTCCAATCGCTCACCCTGAGCATCCATCCGGTTCCCCATTACCCCCAATTGGTTCCCCATTACCCCCAATTGCTCACTCTGAGCATCCATCCGGTTCCCCATTACCCCCAATTGCTCACTATTCTGGGCCATAAGGGCCTTCATTTGTATAAAAAAAAGGTTCAAATCCATTGGCATCTCCGGTTCGCCTACTGCGACCATGGGCGTGGCTAAATGTGGCGCCGCTGTAATCACGTGCGCTAGAGCGCCATTTTGTGCACCTGAAATTCCCGCAACCACATTGCCATTTTCCTCCTCCCTTTCTTCCCCGAAGTCCTGGGTTACTTCTAACCCCTCTATCTCTCCCACCGGCATCCCGTCGCCTTGAACAGCCATGGCGCGATTTCAAAATTCGAGTTTTGCTTTAAAAAAAAAACAAATTTCGGTATTTTATAATTTTGAGCGCGTGAAGCGTGCTCCGGGTCGATCTCACTCCCCGACACCAATTGTTATAGTACTAACACAATTGGTGTCCAAAATTTGGGCTAAATAAATTTAGTCCCAGGTTCGAATCCCACCTCCTGACTACCAATTGTTATAGATCGCGGTTAGATGTTATAGACCGAGCGGTGGTTTAGAACCGCGACCTAACAAAACTCACCCGATTCACCCAGACTTTGGCCGTATCGCACCCCAGCTGCTCAATGAGGGAAAAGACGAAAACGACGCAATGCAAAGAGGAAAATGAAGACAAACAGGTTGGAAATACTACTAAATTTATTCCTACTATTTACACACAAGCAACAAAAAGCAATTCAGTTTATTTACAAGTACAAGACGCAGGTGACACAGTGCAAATTTAGCTTATCTACAGACTTAACTTATTACCCAGGACAGAACAAACAGAACGCTGACTCACGCGGGGAATGCCAGGGATGGCAGAAGGTGGATGGCTGGCGGGAGAGGAAAGGTCCAAGGGGGGGTCTTGCAGCACAACCGGCGCGTTCAGCAGCCGCCGTTCCGTTTCGGCCCTGCTCCGAACCGCCGTTCAGGCCCCCTTTGGCGGTGGGGTGGCGCGGCTGCGGCGGCCTCCGTCCGCTGCGTTCCCAGGACTTGTCTCACTGGTCTGGTCCCTCAACCCTCAACTCTTTCTTGCTTCTCTCACTTCTCACCACCGACTCCTCTCTCTGGCAACCGACTGTGACCAACTCCTTGCAACCAACTCCTCCTCTCTTCACAACCCTTCTTTTTCCAACCCAGAGTGCATCTCTCTTTCTTCTTCTCTTTTTTTCTCATCTCATGCTCATCTCCAAGGCCTCTCTGATAAAGCAGTCCCTTACAGTCGCTTTTATCACCTCCAGCGAAATCAAGCCGCCGACTCCGAGGGCACACCTACCGGGTCACTCACCGCGGCCCTGGTTGGTCGCGCGACCCTCGGGCTCCGCCCCGGACGACGACGGGCGGGCGCGCCCCTCCCCTCCTCTGACGAGGTGGAGACACGCCTTTCTTCCCTGACTCGAGCCTCGTGGTCAATGGCGGTTATTGGAGGGGAGGTGATTGGGAATCGAGGCTCAGCAATGACGAGAGGGGATGTAATATGGCAATCGAGGGTCGGCAATCACGAAGGGGGGATGTGAAGGAAATGGGGATTTTTGGGGATGGGAATGGAAGGGGATCTATTCTCTTTCACTGGTGCAATGGAGTATTTCAATTAATGGGAGACACAGCCTTATCTTAAAACACAGAATAAGATATAACTATCGAACATGAATATCCTATGATTGGCTGACGTGTATGCTTGTGGACTATGGGACGCCCTTTTGATCTTACACAGCTCCGGAGGCAGGAGGCACAGCACAACAACAATAATAATAATCATACAGCACACAATAAAAAATATATATACAGTCCTCATATCCACAACAATATTAATCAGGAGAGGACTACAGGCCTGATGTCTTAGACCCACCAGAAAACCAAGATGGCGGCCGTATTATTTCATCTGGGTGCCATGGGAATGGTGGGTGGAGTCTAGCGATACATGTGGGTTAGGTGGGATCCGACAGCTGTCTGACCAATGGGTGCACGTTTAAAAAATCAACCTCCAACAAGAACAATCTGGGGTGAATAACAAGAAAGAGCAATCAGAGATTGCAAACCCTCGCCAGGATGTATTTTCAGTGTTTTTTAAAAGGCTTTTGTGTTAAAAAAAAAAAAATGGCGGCCGAACCACGTCACCGATGACGTCATCATTATGTTTTTTTCGAAACTAATTTCTTCCTAGATTATGCTCAAGAAATTTCATCTTGATCAGATGAAGTTTTGTACTTGTCGAATTATGACGTCATAATGGAGGCACCCATGACATAATCATTCACATATTTTATTCCCCATGGAGAGTTCTTTACAATGAGCCATGTCTCATTTTTCTCTATTCAGCGCTTTCCGAGATATAGAGGTGCAAAGTTTTTCGGTTTTTCCAATATGGCGGCCGAACCACGTGATCTATGACGTAATAATTATCATTAAAAAATTACACAGGTGTAGATGCATCTATGGTGAAAATTTTCTGTCAATCGGACAATCGGTTGCAGAGAAAATCATATTTATTCTGTGCGGACAAACAGACAGGCAGACAAATAAACTGACAGATGAAAAATCACTCATAGAGCGACACTTGGTAAAACAGAACTAAGTGGAATGGCACTCAGTCGAGCATCCTTTTAACCTCAAAAATAGTTGGTGGTTGAATTCAGTTGGCTGATATGAAAATCCTATTCAAATTTCAAGTCAATCGGATAAAAATTGAGGCTTTTAGAAATTTGAAAAAAGTGGTTGACCTTGGGCCTCTGTTGACCTTTTGGCCTATGCTGATCTCAAAAATAGTTGGTGTTTGAATTCAGTTAACTGATATGTAAATTCCATTCAAATTTCAGGTGAATCGGATGAAAATTGAGGATTTTAGAAATTTGAAATTGTTGTTGACCTTTGGGCTATGTTGACATTTTGGCCTATGCTGATCTCAAAAATATTGTTGGTTGAATTCAGTTAGCTGAAATGAAAAGCCTTTTAAAATTTCAAGTGAATCAGATGAAAATTTAGGATTTTAGAAATTTGAAATTGTTGTTGACCTTTGACCTATGGTGATCTCAAAAATAGTTGGTGCTTGAATGCAGTTAGCCGATATGTTAATCCTCTTCAAAATTCAAGTGAATCGGATGAAAATTGAGGATTTTAGAAATAGAAAAGAGTGGTTGACCTTTGGCCTACGTTGACCTTTTGGCCCACGCTGATCTCAAAAATAGTTGGTGCTTTAATTCAGTAAGCTGATATGTAAATCCCATTAAAATTTCAAGTCAATCGGATGAAAATTGAGGATTTTAGAAATTTGAAAAAAGTGGTTGACCTTTGGTCTATGTTGACCTTTTGACCCTTTGACCCCAAAAATATTTTGGATTTTGTCGGACCACGAACTCTACCATTTGGTAACGTTTCGTGAAGATCGGTTTAAAATTGTGTCCTGTAGGCAAGTATAAGTGAGCGGACACACAAACACACACACAAACGAACACACACACACACACACACACACACACACACACACACACACACACACACACACACACACACACACACACACACACACACACACACACACACACAAACCGGAGTGAGCAAGATACTTGCAAAATTATTATTTTTATTTTTTTTGCCAAGTAACAAACGGACTCAAATGCAATACCATCTCCTCGGGCGAGGGTATTAACAACAATAAGAACAACCATGCAGAGATCTTGTAGATCTGCGAAAGCTAGCAGGTAAAAATAATTACACGAAACCTCTCTGCTCGATTTTAGTAAATCCTATTAATGGCATAATGTGGCCTCTGGAGTTCCAGCAAATATCCAATTCCCAGGCCATTTCGAACGCTCTTCAATATATATATATATATATACAAATCACTTGACGTACGACTTTTCCGAGTAAACAGCAAGTATCATTGGAACCCTGTTCTGCTGTGCTTCCTCAGCAACCTAATGTTTATTCTCCCCCTCATGGTTGTTGCTTCCATCTCAAGAGTATAAACAGGACCTTTATTTAGAAACAACAGATGTAGAGCATTGAATGAAGCACAACATGGTGCTTATTACTGGCTTATTACCTGAATCTCGAACTCGAGAAGTGTACTGGTAGATAACTTTCAAAAGTAAATTAAAATAGATTCGTCTGTTTACTGTTATAATAAGAATACTCGCTCATTATCCTGGAAACGCTTGTTCTAATCCCGGTGTACTGTTTGTCTACCTACTGATGTCTTTGTAATTAAGGTAAGAGTACACCAGTGTGTCCCAATACCCCGTTTCTGCATGTGGGTTGTGTGCAAGCTCGCCCAATGTGCAAGCTCGCCCATGAGACTGAGATCACTGGAAATAATTATAAAAATAATTCAAACAGGTGATTTCACCGTTATTTATTTAAAAACTCTCCTCTATTCAATGGAATCTGTGGCCCTTGCACGACAGTATTTTTTCAATTACATCTCTCCATCAGATCTTTGGTCAACCTCAGCTTCTTAAAGGGCCTTCTCTAGGTTGCCAGTTGGTACTTTGTTCTCCACGGGTTGTCCGTTCTCCTTGCTACGTGTCCAGTCCAGTTGCATTTCAGCTTTTTGATTGTGAACGGAATGTCAAGGAATTTTCCTTTTTCTTTGATCCATTTTTTTTTAAAGTGTTTTTTTTACCTCCGACACCAAAGGTGGGCGGAGATTATGTTTTCACCCCTGTCTGTCTGTTTGTTTGTCTGTTTGTAAACAGGATATCTCAAAAAGTTGTGGACGATTTAGACAAAATTTGGCGGAGATGTTGTGTATGTGCCAAGGATGAAATGATTAGAATTTGGTGAAAATCCGGATTCGGATCCGGCTACTATAATTTTTAAAGTGATTCTTCACCATTGGGAGATCGGACCAAAAACGATATATAGCGGGATATCTCAAAAAGTTATTGACGGATTTGGACGAAACTTGGTGGACAGGTTGGGTACACGACAAAGAAGAATTGGTTCAATTTTGGTGAAGATCCAGATCCGGATCCTATAATTTTTAAAGGGATTCTTCACCATTGAGTGATAGGGCTAAAACGATACATAGCAGGATATCTCAAAAAGTTTTGGACGGACTTGAAAGAAACTTGGTGGACATGTTGGGTGCATTACAAGGAAGAATTGGTTCAATTTTGGTGAAGATCCAGATCCGGATCCTATAATTTTAAAGTGATTATTCACCATTGAGTGATAGGGCTAAAACCGACATATAGCAAGATATCAAAAAAAGTTATGGACGGATTTGGACGAAACTTGGTGGACCGGTTGTCTGTGTGACAAGGACTAACAGATTCAATTTTGGTTCAGGTCCGAATCCAGATCCGGCCTATCACTGGGATACAAAACATAAACTGTTCAGCCTGGCGGAGGTATGTGCTCTATCGAGTCCCGTTCTAGTTAAAAAAGCGTTTTATGCCTCCACCAACGAAGCCGACGGAGCATATAGTTTCCTGGTTGTCTGGCCGGTTGTCCGTTCTTCCCTCCGTCCGTGATAGTTTTTTGTTACCACGATAACTTGAAAACGGCTGAAGGGAACTAAGTCAAACTTGGTGCAGGTATGCATAATAAGATAAAGATGAACTGATTATATGTTCTATGTTGGGGCTGTAAAAAAAAATTTTAAATCATTTTTGGGGACATTTCAGTCTCACAGACAGGTTTGAAATTACAAATATGATGTGCACTCTCCACATACCTTCACCCAGTTAAATTACCTGTTCTTCATCTGTTCCAATTCAACTTCACCATGTTATTCACCAACCTTCACTCAATCAGTAATGTTGCCCTCCTAAGACACGTTTCCAATGATACCTTGCCAATGATAACATAGAGGCAAGACTAACATTGCGACAAGGTCATAGGTAACTAACCCGAAACCAGGAGGCAATTTTTTTTATAATTCTGATGCATTTCAGAAATGGCAAAAGAGGATGCAGAGGCAGTCCATAAAAAGTGTGCAAGATGGGCCTTCAAAACGTGATATGAAAAGCATGCTCAGAATTGTCCAAAACATGTCAATTATATATATATATATATTTCAACATAAAAGTTTATGGAATTAGTAAGACAATAGATAAATATGTCATTATTATTAAGACAATGGATAGATATATTGTAATGGGTCCAGGTCTGGCACTAAGGGGTGAGACCCGGTATCGCCAACGATAAGCTCCGCAGTATGAAGTATGAACCTGAAGCATGAGGCGACTGATTTGGTGCACACGAACCACGAGCGCAGCAAATTACTATTACAATTCAATTTGCATGCCAAGATTTTGGCAAATTTATTTCCCCAAATATTTTATGATGTTGTGTGTATGATCCATAATACCACAGGAAGTATATTAAAAACAAAGGTTTAATTATTGAAAATGTGGACTTTATAAAATGAAGTTACAGAAAATTAAGAAGACCACAACGGTACCCACTTAAACTACTCACAAGTACGGTGTCATCGACTTGAAACTAAACCTAAGGACACAGACTCTCACAGAAGTACAGGACACGAAGGGGGGCGGAGGGTGAAGAAGAGGGAATCTGGGGGTAGAAGAGGGTTGGCTTTCACTCAACCTGAGGCACCATAAGATGGAGATTTAATTTGTCAATGACCTTCACTTAATAAATACCCCACAATGTCAAAGTGGAAATCTTTTTTATGCCTCCGCCGACGAAGTCTGTTGTCCATCAATGTCCATCAATTGTCATGTTGTCCATCAATCATGGTGCAGGTATGTATAATGTTGTAAAGATTAACTGATTTGAATTTGGGGTGAAGAGGTCAAGGTCAGAGGTCATGTCAGGTAAAAATGTGCTAACTTGAGCACAGATGAATGGATTTAAATCAAACTGAATACAAGTATTATAATGATGTAATAAAGTGGGCGGAGGCATATCAGTCGACGTCGTGACATCGAAGAGTGCCGTTCTACGTATTTTCGAAATTTTTACGAAACGATTAAAAAGGAAAAGCTGAAATGTCAAGTCAACAAGTATTCAAATCCTTCCCCATGACACTCCAAATTGAGCTCAGGTGCATCCAATTTCCTTTTATCAACCTTGAGATGTCTCTACAACTTGATGGGAGTCCACCTGTGGCCAACTCAATTGATTGGACATGATTTACAAAGAAACACACCTTTCTATATAAGGTCCCAGAGTTGACAGTGCATGTCAGTGCAGAAACTCTACCATGAAGTGCAAGGAACTGTCTATAGAACTTCGAGATAGCATTGTGAGGAGCCATAGATATGGAGAAGGGAATAAAACAATTTCTAGAGTGTTGAAAGTTCCCAAGAGCGCATTGAGCTCCATCATTAGGGAAGGGAAAGAATATGGAACTACCCAGACTCTTCCTAGAGCTGGTCGTACGACCAAACTGAGCAACTGGGCAAGAAGGACCTTGGTCAGGGAGATGACCAAGAACCCAACGAACACTCTGACAGAGTTCCTTGGCTGAGATGGGAGAACCGGCCGGAAAGACAACGGTTTCTGCAGCACTTCACAAATCTCTGCTTTGTGGGAGAGTGGCCAGATGAAAGCCACTCCTGAGAAAAAGGCAAATGACAGCACGTCTGGAGTTTGCAAAAAGGCACGTGAAAGACTAAGAGCATGAGGAAAAAGATTATGTTGTCTAATGAGACAAAAATTCAACTCTTGGCCTGAATGCAAAGTGTAACGTCTGGCGGAAACCGAGCAAAGCTCATCACCTATCTAGCACCATCCCTACCCTGAAGCGTGGTGGTGGCAGCATCATACTATGGGGATGCTTTTCAGCTGTAGGGACTGGGAGACATGGGAGGATAGAGGGAACAATGAATGGAGCCACATACAGGCAAATCCTTGAGGAGAACATGCTTCAGAGTGCAAAAGACCTTAGGTTAAGACTGCGGTTAAGATTTTATATTCAAACAAGATAATAAACCCAAGCATACAGCCAAAGCAACACTGGATTGGCTTCAGAACAAGAACGTGAAAGTCCTTGAGTGTCCCAGCCAATGCCCAGACTTTAAATCCCACTGAGAATCGGTGGAAAGACTTGAAGATTGCAGTTCACCGACACTCCCCATCCAACTTGACAAAGCTTGAGCAAATCTGCAAGGAAAAATGGGAGAAACTCCCAAAATCCAGATGTGTAACACTGATACAGACATACCCAGGAAGACTCGAAGCTGCAATCACTACCAAATGCGCTTCTACAACGTTTTGACTCAGGGGGTTGAATACTTATGTAAATTATATATTTCTGTATTTCATTTTTAGTTATTTTGTAAAAATCTCTATTGAAAAATTCCACTTTGACAATGTAGGGTATGATGTGAAGATCACTGACAAAAAATCTCAATTTAATCCATTTAAAATCCAGGTTGTATCATGTCATGGGGTGTGAATACTTTCTGAATGTGAATGTGTGATGTATTCACACAATGAATGTGTGAATACATAAAATGTGAAAACGTCATGGGGTGTGAATACTTTCTGAAGGCACTGGATATTACTGCAGAAGAAATATAACACGGCACCCATTTCCACTCTATGATTCTTGCTCTGTTATGTTCTGGCCAGTAATATGTCCTAAATCTTCCATGGGCCTCTACCTTATATACAAAAAATACACTGATGCAATGGTTGTTTCAGAAAAAAAAATGTAGAAATGCAATGGTTGCATGACAGCATTGTTTGGGAATTGGGGACTTTGGGGGAAATGGGGAGCAAGATAGAATGAAAAGAGGATTTGGATATTTAGAAAAAGGCAGGAAGGAAGTTGAAGCATTTGGAAAAATATAGTACCTGGCTTCTATTTTGGATGAAGGGGAGTTCCACTGAGGATGTGAGATAGAGTGAGGGCAGCGGAGTTGACGTATTTGGAGGAGTTGTTCTGGGGCGATACGTGATCGAAAGATTATGCTTAGTCTGAGGTCAAAGAATTAAACAATAGCAGTAAGACCAGTTTTCCTTTATGGAGAAGATGTCTGGGCATTGAGCAAGAAAATGGAGAGACTCATGCACAACACAAAGAGTAGTTGCTGAGTGAATTGATGGGGATTTGTCTGCGGGAAAGGAAGAGGAATAAGGATATCAATAGGTAGACACAGGTAATTTACATAATCAAAAAGGCAGAAGAGTCACCTGTGCATTGATTGAGGCAGGAGCAATGGAGGGAGGAGGAGGAGGAGGATGGGGTCAGAAGGTCTTTTGATATGGGTGCAGTTGGCAGGAGGAAAGTGGCAGACCAAAATTTAGGTGGAAGTAGGTAGTGGTGATGGACGTGAGAGACGTGTGGGTGCACAGAGAGGATTCTTTAGACTTTGGAGTTCAGATAGAGGGTTGTGGGGAGGAAAGACATGCACAGCTAACCTAAAGAGGTGGGACTAATTGGGATCACCAAAAACATGTATGTAAACATTAACACACACACACACACACACACACACACACACACACACACACACACACACACACACACACACACACACACACACACACACACACACACAGTGTTCAACACTAAATACAACCACATTCCAAGAAATGTAAACTTTTCTTCTTCAATCTATAATTAAGGACAAAACATACTGTATTTCCTTAATCGTGGAGTATTGCAGACATATCCTTACAATTTGGAATTTATCAAGGAATCATTTTCTCTCGTTCCCAAACACTTTGGCATGTTCAATGTCTCAGCAAGAGGGCTCCCACAAAACCTCATCACTGATGATCAACAGTAATGGCTGACTTTATTTCTCATCTGCCAACTGGTGAAAAAAATGTGGCTGCCCCACTGGGATCCTGAAAACAAAATGAAATGCGATGGAAGCACAAGGGATCACCGCATCCGGTACATTTAGCAACCAATCCTCGCCCAGCAAGAATGTGGCCTCGATTTTCTGGGATGACAAGGGAATCCTGCTGATTAACTATATTCCCCACAAATCTTATTATAATAGAGCAAACGTATATGGTTCGCTATGTATGTTTATATGCGACGAAAACGTCTTCTTCTTCAAATAAAATTACCACCCTCTTAATTAACCCTCTTAATTGCGTTAAGACTGCTGAGACTCCTCAGACCTTTGACGACCCTTTAATTCCCCCAAGACCCTTCAGACCACCAAGACCCCTGAAGACCCAAAATACCCTGAAGACCCCCAAAGACCCAACATACCGTGGAGACCCCCAAAGACCCAAAACACCCCAAAGACCCAAAATACCCTTCAAGGCCCTGAGGCTCAAAAAGACCCTGAATACCCAAAAACCCAAAAGACCCCAAAGACCCAAAACACCCCGAAGACCCAAAACAACCCGAAGACCCAAAACACACCGAAGACCCAAAACACCCCGAAGACTCAAAACACCCCGAAGACCCAAAACACCCCGAAGACCCATAAACACCCCGAAGACCCAAAACACCCCGAAGACCCAAAACACCCCGAAGACCCAAAACACCCCGAAGACCCAAAACACCCCGAAGACCCAAAACACCCCGAATACCCAAAACACCCCGAATACACAAAACACCCTGAAGACCCAAAACACCCCGAAGAACCAAAACACCCCGAAGACACAAAACACCCCGAAGACCCAAAACACCCCGAATACCCAAAACACCCCGAAGACCCAAAACACTCTGAAGAACCAAAACACCCAGAAGAACCAAAACACCCCGAAGACCCGAAAGACCCAAAAGACCCTGAAGACCCAAAAAGACCCCAAAGACCAAAAAGACCCCAAAGACCCCGAAGACCAAAAATACCCCGAAGACCCAAAAAGCCCCTGAAGACCCCGCAGACCCAAAAGACCCCAAAGCCTCTGAAGACACCAAAGACCCAACAGACTCTGCAGACCCAATAATATCTCAAAGACCCAAAATACCCTTAAAGGCCCTGAAGACCCAAAACACCATGAAGACCGAAAAGACACCGAAATGGTCAAAGATGCCTACCCCTCAGAAACGACCTGTGGTGAGGCACACGGAGCGCACCGAGTCGCGCTAGTGTATAAATAACAACAGAGGAATATTATGCCACCCTCATGCGAAAATCCTAACACGTCATCAAATTCAAACACAGATATGCTGGCCAAAGGTGTGCTCTTCGTTCATGACAAAGTGCCTGTGCATTCACTAAAAACGTTTGAGCCTCTGTTCTTTCTTTTCTTCAACTGCGAGCGTTATTAATTAAATAATGGCCTCATTCTGTGCATTACACAACAAGCTTGTCAGCACTCCTTACCCATACATCATACTGGGTTGAGGCAGGGTGGAGGTATGTGATACATCAGGGTGGGGTATTATCGCTGTCCCAGTAGTATGTGAGCACAAAAGTGCTGATAACTCTCATGCCTATATCTTACTATAATTCACCAAATGTCTGTCCGTCTGTCTGTCTGTCTGTTCTCAGGTACCGCAAAAACGGCTGAACCGATCGCAACGAAATTTTGGGTGGGTAATCCTGGAGTAAAGTCGGCTATATTGTTTTTCCAATTTTTTTTCCAATTCTCCAATTTTTCCAATTTTCCAGTTTTGCTAAACACGATGGAATAATATTTACCGATATGAACAGTGATGTGGCTTTTATTGAAATTCTACAAATACTGTTTCGATTTTTATGATTTGCGTGTGATATGATTTAACGGATGTTTACATAAATCGTTTAAAATAAAAAAAAGCTTTCAATTTCTGATATTTTGCCTTTTCATTTGGGCCTCCCAATTGAAGCCCCTCCCGTAGGGCGGGTACCGTTGCTAGTCTATGTAACATCACATGACACGAAATGAAACTCGACAGAGCAAACCACCATGGATGATGTTCTATCCGATCCTTTGTACCACACTGTGACACAGAGCGTTAGTTGTACCGAAGCCGTTTCTAGGCATGGGGTTATGCCAGATGGTTTTCCATCCCTCGCCCGGTTATGACAGGACATTGTACCTTGTTCATGGTGGCAGCGATGGCTCGCCTACTTTTCATGAAGGACACCCAGGGGCGGATCCAGGGGGGGGGTGCAGGGGGTGCGCCCCCCCCCTTCGATCCAGGATGAGGGTGCAGGCGGTGCGAATCTGCTGAACTGTTGGACCAGGGAAGAACACAAGGAACTGCAGAAACTTCCAAGAACGCACGAAATGCCGTTTCTGACGATCAATTTTTAAAATTTCCTGGGGGAGGACCCCCACACCCCCCCTTGAACCCCACCCCCCCAGCGCTATGGTTTCATGCACCCCCTCCGTCAAAAAATTCCTGGATCCGCCCCTGACACTGTAGGATCTTCAACGTCCACCAACTAATGTTAGCAAAGTTTAATGTTAGCCAGTTTAACCTCCATGCGTGGAACGACACACACATTGATGAATCACCCGACCTGTGCAAACCACCAGGATGGAACCCAGGCAAGACAGCTATAGGTATACCTCAGTGTGCATATCTCTCAGCGATCCAGTAATCACTCAAGGGGTGATGTAGTTACAGTTTAATAACCTTTGCACTCCCTGCTCTGGCAGGTGAGCGGAAGACAGTTGCGAAGGGGCTTGAATCCAAGGCAACTGCCAGAGCTAGATCTAACGCTTGAGGAAATCGATGGTTCGAGGATGAAACGTCGCCTGAGATTCCAAAATGTCCAAATGATTGCATAAATGGTAGAATATTGTTCGTGCGGAGTGAGTGCACTATTCTTGATTGGCTGTACTTTTCATATTTTTATTCATTGAAAAAACCCCCCAAAAAACAAGTAGAGATACATTCAAAGTACACCGACCCCATGTCAAATAAATAAATTACAAATCTTTCAACGCCCGGGGATGCCGACAAGCAGCGCATGGAGACGGAATTGGGAGGGAGCGGTGTGCAATAATTGATTGATTAATTGCGAAATTAAAATAAAAAATTAAATAATCGTACAATAATTAATTGATTAATTGAATGGCTAATAACATATCTAAACCACCACTGCTTCATCAGAGTTTGTAATTTTTTGAAAATTAATTAAATAATTAATCGAAAAAACCGAAATAATTAATCAATTCATTAATAAATCACTAAATCAAAAATACTGTTCATAGCTACACTAAATCAAAAATATTGTCGTAGTATCAATTTATGATTGGAATGATGCTGTTTGGAATTGAGTGAATACAATTATGATTTTGAATTTTCAACTGTACGGAACTGCTCCATATCTGGATGTAACGTCAGCACGGATTTAAATATTTACCCTGCGCTCGTGAAGCGAAAAGCGGGGTTAAGCATTCATGTACGTACGTACGTGTGTGCATTTTAAAAATTCATTTTCTCGGCAATCGTTGGTCCGATTGACATGAAATTTTCACCTAAGGAGCGCCACCTCCTTTAGAATATTTTAATGATTATTATGACGTCATAGGTCACGTGGTACAGGCGCCATCTTGGAAAAATTCCGCATTTCTATATCTCTGAAACCACTCCATGGAAAAAATTGAGACCTGGCTCATTGTCAAGTACTCCCCATGGGGAATAAGATATGTTAATGATGATGTCATCGGTGCCTTCGTTATGACGTCATAATTCGACAAGTACATTTATAATAATAATAAATCTTTATTGTCCCATTTTCAGGGAAATTATTCTTTGGTGACACCTTAAGTTGACCATCATTAAAACATAAAACACAAAGGGAATAAGAAAACAATATAAGAAGATATAAAATAATTATAAAATATTGAAGATTGACTAAACTTTCAGCTCTTTCACGAGCCTCGATTCAGTATACAAAAAACAAAAAAAACAAACAAAAAAACAGCAAAATGTCTAGGAATTTGAATTTAGCATTTTAATTGCACATGGTACAAATTACCTTTTGAAAATGTTCTTCTTCATCTTCCTTACACGAAAGCGTCTCCCTGATGGCAGTTTTTCAAAAATCCCGTTCAAGAAATGACTTTTATCAGTACACACCTGCACCGCCTTCCTTTTCAATGCCCGCAAGTAGAGAGACTCCAGACTGGTTAAAGGCCCACCTACTTTAAATGCCAGTGTAATGACCTTTCTCAATCGTGACTTATTCCGCACATTAAGATAACTGTACCAGGAAATCAAATTAAATGATAAAACACTGATCAGGAAGGAATTAGTTAACATCCGCAATCCGCATCACACGAGAGCTAACACCAAATGAATTCAACTTCCTGAGAAGATACAATCTTTGCATTGATTTCTTGTACACAGCATCAGTATTCCCATCAAAAGTTAGCTTGTTATCAATAAAGGTACCCAGGTATTTAAATTTGTTAACAATTTCCACCTTATCACCATTTATGGTTACAGGATCATGATTGTGACCTTTCCGAAAGTCCAAAATCATTTCTTTTGTTTTGCACACATTCAGAGTAAGACAAAAGTCCCCACACTACTTATTCAATGTGTCAATCTCGTCGAGGTAAAGATACAAAAGATGATTGATCGGAAAGACAGCCAACAATGGCGATATGGTCTGCATACTTAATAAAGTTACAAACTTCTTTAAGAGCCACACATCCATTGGTGTACAAACTGAACAGTAGAGGTGACAATACACCGCCTTGTGGAGCACCAGTATTCAAGATTGATAACTTTGATAAACTACCATTCATCCTCACCTGATGAGGACGGTCTCGTAAAAAACTTTCCACCCAAAGTATAATATGGGGGTTCCGGTACAGGTCACTCAACACTTTCAGAAGGGTAAATGGCTGCATCGTGTTAAAGGCCGACGAGAAATCGATAAATAACACACGGACATCGGTTCCATTCTGGTCAAGGTGACTTGTGATTAGATGAAGTAAGCTGAGCCAGGCATCTTCAACACCTCGTCTTGCTTTGTTTGCAAATTGCAAAGGATCCAGTTTAGGAGTTACATCTGATGCTATAAACTTCACCATCAATTTCTCCATACATTTACACAAGATGGAGGTGAGGGCAACAGGTCCATAATCATTGAGCTGCCTTGGGTGAACCTTTTTTGGCGTGGGAATAATAATGGACTTTTTCCAACAAATAGGAACAGTGTGAGTAGCCAAAAGTAACTGAAACAATCGAGTAAAAACATTACTATGTAAGTTCTAAACAGAACTCTTTCAGAATACCAGACTTAATGCCATCTGGACCACAAGCCTTCCTTTTACTCAACGCCCTAAAACACCTCACGACATCAGGTTCACAAATTACAGGTATGGGACACGCTCGAGTATCTAGATCCTCACAGAGAGCTTCACATTTTACTCGGTTTCCTGGAACATCAAATCTCGCGTAAAAGTCACTCAATTCATCCACAAATTTGGAATCTGGAACCTTCGTGGGCAATCTACCATCCTTGAGCCTCTCATCCATGCCCATCATATGCCTGAGTCCCCTCCAAGCGTTACGAGCAGCATCACCATCGTGTAGATGTTCTTCAATCTTATCCTTGTACGACCGTTTACACTTGCCAATGACAGAGTGCAATTCTTTCTTCGCCACCCTGAGGACGGAGTCATCCTTCTTCAGGAATGCACGCTTCTTCTTCATCAAACACACCTTCACTTCAGCGGTAACCCAAGGTTTGTTATTGGGAAACATGCGAATGGTTCTCTCTGTGGTCACGAGGTCCTCACAGAACTTCACATAATCTGTGATCGTCTCAGTAAGTTCATCAGGGTCGTCACAAGTCAAAAAATACATCCCAGTCTGTGCATAGGAAACAGCCCTTCAAACGTTCGTTATCCTCCGCCGTTCTGGTTTTAACCATCTTGGAAGGAACTGGCATTCGTTTCACCTTTGGTCTGTACGTAGGTAAGAGATGGACCACCTTATGGTCTGATCGCCCGATCGCAGGAGCACATTTCGCCACATAAGCATGTTCAATGTTACCGTAACATTTGTCCAACGTCCTGTTACCACGGGTAGCAACATCCACATACTGATCGAGCTGAGGGAGTCCATGATCAAGATCACATCGATTGAAATCCCCAAGAATCAGGATTGATTGATCCGTTGAACGGGCGGTCGCTCCATTTAGTAAGGGAAACATATGAAAATCTGTTAACTAAATTGTTACCAAAAAATTTCTTCACCAATATGTTTGTAAAGGTGTGTAATAACATGTGTTAAAATGTTGAAGGTCAACTCCCGTGGGAAACCCAGAAAAAAAGCTGTTGAATTCGGGTACCGAAAAATTATTTTCGAGAATTTTATTTTATTTTATCGGCCCTTAAGTAACTTATGAGGGGTCAAATAAGGGTTTTTCATGATTCTGAGTTGATTATTAACATTTATATTTCACCACAGACACTCCTTTGTGGAAAAATAATTTCTAAATATATCTCATTTTCTACTTTGCAGGACATGGAGTCTAGCAATATGGATGAAGACGTTACTCCACCTGTGCTCAATTGCTTCATCTGTGCACGCTCGGATACACCAGCTGAAAGGCTCATACAGGCAACTCCAAAGGGATACTCAACTTTATTGAAACAAGCAGAAACTGTCGAAAATGTTACTGTTGTGGAACGTATGAAGGAGGCTCAAAAGGAAGGAAAACTGAGGTACCACCAGAAGTGTAAAAATGATCTGTACAACAACTTTGTTGCAACCACCAAGAAGTCAGCTCAAGCATCAAAGGCAGAGAAAGAGTCATCAAAGTTGAAGAGAAGACGCACTACTTGTGAGTTCAGTTCATCAACTGGCTGCAGTTCTAGAAGATCACAGTCAGTTGACCTCCTGTATAAGGATGTATGCATTCTTTGCAACCAACCAGCCCAGCTCTACAAAAATAATCCAGCACAAGCTAGAAAGAAATACAGAGTGCCAGATAATTTGACTGCAGATACACTGAAGGCAAGCTTGCTGAAGACAGCACGGAGTCGCGGGGATGACTGGGGCACTGAAGTCACTGGACGCCTGGAAGGGATCAACGACTTGGTAGCAGAAGAAACACTGTACCATTTGCGATGCAAACTTATGCTTGCGAGAGGTGACAGTTTGTCCAAGACTGATGAGGAAGGAAAAAGGAAGAGAGGACAGAGGAGTATTGATGAGGAGCGAGAGGCAGTTTTTATTGAATTCTGCGAATGGTTAGACTCAGAATTAGAGCATGGGGTAATGAACATGGACCAAGTCCATGAAAAGCTGCAGGAGTTTGATCAGTCACTAGAGAAGAGCCTTTCTTATTCAAAGCATTGGCTAAAGATAAAACTTCTAGAGAAATACGAAGACACCTTGTATTTCACAACACAGGAAAGAAGGGCAGATGTACTCTGTCTCAAAGATGGCACCGACAATATTCTGCGAGGGCATCATGCTAATCTTGACCATGGAGATGAGAAAACTCAGATCATAAAGACGGCACTCAAGTTCATATCCAATGATATTGCCTTGATTGATTTAGGTCCAAAGTCATACCCCACAACACACAGTATGACTGACATCGATAGTCAGCTGACACTTGTTCCTGCAAGCCTTCAGATGTTCTTGAGACCGATTGTCAAGACAGACGAAAGAGTTGCCGTTTGGGGGCAGAATTTTATTAAGGCCTGTCGACCTCGGTTTGGAGTATTGCCACACCAAATGGGGCTTGCCATACAACTTGATCATAGATTTGGGTCAAAATGGATGCTCAACAAGTTCCACCGGCTGGGATACACTGAGTCTTACACGGAGACACAAAACTACAAATACTGCTTCCTTAATAGTAGGAGTGGAGATGATGTCCCAGATACTTCTGGCACTCTTGACACCATTGTGGAGGAAACCGATGAACAGATCAATGATGAGGTTGCGGTTGATGCTGCGCTTGAGGATCAATCAGTGATGACAGCCAAAGTGCCAGCCAGTGAAAGTGAATTGTCAAGTAATGATCAGGTGGTCTTTATGGAGGTTGGGGAAACAAACAATGCAGTCACAGTTTGTTGGAGACAATATAGATTTAAACATTGTCTCTATTCACGGAAACACTCCCTTTCACTCAATGGGTTGGATCGAAGTCACCTCTCCGTCACCACCTTTGCCAGATCCACAGACAACAGCAGCTTTCCCCCGGGTGAAGTTGAAGGCACTCGACAAAGCTAAGATCCTGAGAGGAACTGAAGTAGAGATTATTCCATTTACGAACAGGAAACAGATAGGAACGAACGCGATCATGTTTCTCCCCCTCGCTGAGCTTTCCTCCTCCCTGGCTCATGATCAGCCACTCCTCACTCCAGGTGACACACTCTGGGCAGCGGGGTGGGTGATCAAAGCCAACGATCCTGAGTTCCCACACTCCAACTGGAATGGCTGGATGAAGAGAATCCATGCTAATGATGCAAAGCAGAGCACACAGATCGAGTTCCTCCCAGTTATTGAAGGAGACCCTAATGACCTCAACACCATCTTCACCACTCTGAAAGAGTGCATATGGCGCGCTGGGGTCGCTATAGTGACCTTTGATCTTTCGATTTGGCTGAAGGCTGTGAATATAATAAAGCAGGCAAATCTACCCGTCATTCCAAGGTTGGGTGGTTTTCACCTGCTGAAGTCTTATCTTGGATCAATGGGTAACATTATGGAAGATTCTGGACTACTAGATGTGATCCAGTTGATCTATCCTGGAAGTACGACAGCCAACCACATCATGGATGGAGGATGTTTTGACAAGGCAATCCGTGTTCACCTTTTCCCTGCGGTCCCAAGGCGATTTTCAATTACATTTACCATGGACGAGATACTACATTGGGTGAAATTCGGTACAACATGTTCTCAAGGAAGGCAGCGGCAGGAGTGATCAAACCAGAGACTCTACCTCCAACAGAGGGTGCAGCTGCACAACATTCACTCCGTGCCTACCTGCAGACCCGGGACTGGATCCTTCTACAGAGAATGTCTCTGAACCCCAGTGACTATGGATGGACAATAGGTGTGCATGGGTATGAGCCAGTTCCAACACTGGACCCCACGGCTCCTGAGGAGCTATTGCAGTCCACGAGCTGTAATTGTCATGGAGATTGCAGCAACCGGCGATGCAGCTGCAAGAAGAATGGGGTCACGTGCATCTCGGCCTGTGGAGTCTGTAATGGCATTACATGCTGAAACTGCAGTCATGATGTTGTTGAGTCTGAAGAAGACATAGACAATGACTGTTGAAACTTCTGACATTGTGAATGAGAAATAACTCTTGAGTATTATATATGTATGTGAAATAAAAGCTACTTTGTGTGTAAATGTAAAAGTGAAAATATAAATGTTAACAATCAACTCAGAATCATGAAAAACCCTTATTTGACCCCTCATAAGTTACTTAAGGGCCGATTTAAAAAAATAAAAATTCTCGAAAATAATTTTTCGGTACCCGAATTCAACAGCTTTTTTTCTGGGTTTCCCACGGGAGTTGAACTTCAACATTTTAACACATGTTATTACACACCTTTACAAACATATTGGTGAAGAAATTTTTTGGTAACAATTTAGTTAACAGATTTGTGAAATATCTCATAAAATGCCCTTACTAATTGTAACTTTCTGCGATTCGTTCCGATGCGCATTTAAAGTCCGGCCCCGGTGCGTACACCAGAATAATAGTGCATTGACCAAATTCCCGTGGTAGGTAGTAGGGTCGGAAAGACACCATCAGTATCTCCACGTCCTTGGAACAGTATCGTTCACGTACCGTAAAATGTTTGGCCCAATTCAAATTCACCAACATACACAAACCGCCACCTTTGGCCTTGCCCGATGACGCGACTCTATCGGCCCTGATCATCTCCAATCCATCAAAGGACACGTCATCCCCTTCACCAAGCCATGTCTCGGTGACACACACAACAGATGAGGTCCGATAGTACCAGTCGAACCTCAGGAGGGCATCCAGTTCATCAGTTTTGTTCTTTATCGAGCGAGAGTTAATCAAAGTCAAAACAGGAAGCGGTACCTTGTGGTTTCTGCGTTTAAGCCGCTGACGAAGACCTCCACGAGAACCTCGTTTTTTCTTTCCTTTAATTCTGAAAACACCATTCAATGCCAAGTTCACAACTCTGCGTAGCACCACCAATACCATTGAAACGCAGGTTCAGCAAGGCCTCGCGAGTATACGTGATGACGCCATCTTGTAAAGAACGTCCGTGAAGTGAAGAACAGATACCAGCCAACATGTGCAGTAGCAGCAAAACCCCGAAGCCATTTCGACAGCTGCGGAGGCCGTGAATCTTCATCTTACATTTACCAATAAAAATCCACTCATGGAAAGCAAAGTGGCGACGAAACAACAGAAGAGTAAACGGTGTCACGCGGGGTCAGCTACAGTGCAGCGCCCCCTGTCGTTATTATCCGATCATTATTTTTAAAATGTCAGCAACTGTTGGTCTGATGGACATGAATTTTTCACCATATGAGCACCTCCTCCTTTCGAATATTTAATGATAATCATGACGTCATAGGTCATGTGGTACAGGCGCCATCTTGGAAAAACCGAAAAATGTTGCACCTCTATATCTCTAAAACCGCTGCATGGAAAAAATTGAAACATGTCTCATTGTAAAGAACTCCATATGGGGAATAGGTGTTGATAATGATGACGTCATTGGTGCCATAATTATGACGTCATAATTCGACAGGGACAATGCTTAGCCTTGTCCGATCAGTTTGAAATGTTTTGAGCATGATCTGTGCTACAATTATATTAGAGAATAAAAATTTATGATGTCATCGCTCACGTGGTCTGGCAGCCATATTGGATCAAAGAAAAATGTTCAAAAACAAGAGTTGGCTCACAACAAGTTGACTGCGCAGGGTAAGTATTCCATGTATACCATCTAGTTCGTTTATGTCATGAGTGTTCGTGAAAGTTAATTTTAAATATTAATGCTATTTAATTTGTGATTGGAGTTATGCTGTTTGGAATGATAATAGAGATATTGAGTCGAAATGAATGAGTAAATGACGTGAGGGATTCTACTTTCTAACCATGAAATTCACAGATCGCCATATGCAGATTCGCCTTTTACTGGGTATAGAACCAATCAGATTGGCACGTTTTTCGTGCAAGTCCTTCACGAACCTGCTGTCCATGCTTGATGTTCGACTACAGGTGGCACAGGAATATGGAATTTATTGGTTCCATGGATTAGCATTCATCGTTTCCGCATTTTTTTTGGCTTTTGGCTCCCCACCCGTGCATAGCACAGGTACTTCGCTATATAGTATATAAATATATACTAGCTGAGGTACCTGGCTTCGCCCGGGTTGAATAAGAATAATACAAATATATGATGAAAAGAACATGTATATTTTAGAGCAATATCACAGTACATTTCCTACATGACGTTTTGTCAATTTTCAATTTCTCAAAAC
>NW_027619530.1:0-39823 GCF_964187855.1 Myxine glutinosa
CGAAAAGTGTTTTTTCCACACTAATACAAGTGCAAAAGTGGTTTCCTGCACCAACACAAGTGCGAAAAGTGGTTTTTCAACACTAACACAAGTGCGAAAAGTGGTTTTTCAACACTAACACAAGTGCGAAAAGTGGTTTTTCAACACTAACACAAGTGCGAAAAGTGGTTTTTCAACACTAACACAAGTGCGAAAAGTGGTTTATCAACACTAACACAAGTGCGAAAAGTGTTTTTCCACACTAATACAAGTGCAAAAGTGGTTTCCTGCACCAAAAGTGGTTTGAGTCTCGCGAGATCACGGCGAGGTCACGTCTTTTCGAAGCTGCTCCATGCGCGCTTTCGAAGCTAAGTGATATTTCTCAATCGTGTTTTTGTCGAGACTGTATCTATCTTTCGGTGTATGTACCTATAGCGTATCTTTTGGAAAATTTTCGGTGCTAATTTTTCGTACATGTATACACAATCGTCGGTTAATGGTATCGAGTATTCTGCGGCCTAGTACTCGTAGGCTTGGACTACCATACCGTCTCCGACCTTGTGGTTTGTTTTTCTCTCAGCGATTCGTCGAATGCGCTGAAATTATTTTCGTTCACTGTTTCGTCCCAGTCGTTCACCCCGTACCTCCTTGTTTAATATCTGTACTCACAAAACAAAAAAAAAAAAAACCCCAAAAAAACTATTTCCTTCCCAGGTCTTATTCGTTTATTTGTTCTTTTTGTTCGTTCTTTCTTCGTTCGCGATCACGCGGTTAGAAATGTATAATCTCTCCCCTGAACAACTATTTTCTCTCATATATTATAACACCCTTTTCTTCTTTTCCTACAAAAGGATGCTTTCGTCTTGCTCACCAAATCTATTCATTCCAAAAAATATATATAATACCATCTCTTACAGTTCCTCCTTTCTACATTCCCTAAACTATCCAGAACTCCATCCCTCCTCCAGTGTCCTCAAACGTATTTTTGACTCGAAGGTCTCAAACTCATTTTGCAAAAAATGTTCGTTTCCCATGAATCGTACACTTTTCAAAATCCAATCTCACCCCTCCCCTCCAAATCCTCCCCATCACCCATCCCTTTCAAATCTCCCCCCTTGCCCCTTCCCTCCCCTCCCTCCGAAACTTCCCCCACACCCCTCCCCTCTGAGACTGTCCCTCGCTCCTCCCCTCCTAGACTCCCCTCTCACCCCTCCTCCTCAAAGCATCCTCCCTGCTTCTTCCTCTTTCCAACTTTCACCTTCATCTCCCCAAACCTTCTGCCTTGCTCTTCCCCATCCTCAAATAACACCTCACTGTGCCTCACCCAATCTCCATCAAACCTTTTGTCCGCCCCATTCTTCCCTTTCTCCAAGCTATTCTGAAATCTCTGACACACCTTCAACAGCTCTCCCTACCTCTTCCTCCTCTTCCACATCTTACCCTACCCCTCCCCCCCCCTGTTCTGGACCCGATGCTCCCCCTTCCTCTTCATTAACGGTATGGACCTCAAACATCCGGGGCCTTCGCTCAAACTTGACTGACCTCTCCATACAGGTTGCTTCTGACAAACCAGATGTGATCTGCTTAACAGAAACTTTCCTCCTTCATGATGTCTCTGATGCCTTGGTATCTCTCCCAGGTTACTCCCTCCTCCGGTATGATAGACCTGAGCCTCGTCCTGGAGGTGGGGTTGCTATCTTTATAAAAAACTCTCTTCCTCACTCGCCCTCCACTGCCCTCTCTCCACCTCACCCCCAGGAATACCTTTGGCTACGGCTTCCCCTTCGCTCCCACCTTTTGTTCATATGTGTGTTGTACCGTCCACCAATCAGCGATGACTCCATCTACATCTCACTGTCTGATAATATGGACCAACTTCTATCTACCCATCCCAACTCTCTCTTCCTCATATGTGGTGATTTCAATTGTCACCATGCCAGTTGGCTGGGTGTGGGTACCTCTCTCACCAGCCATGGCTCTTTAGCAAAGGAATTCTGCGACTCACTGGGACTGACACAATCTGTCAATTTCCCGACCCGGATCTCAGTCAACAGAGCATCTTCTCTTCTGGATTTGGTTATGACAAACTTCCCTGAAAATGTCTGCTGCTCTTCTTCTGCTCCAATCGGCTCATCTGATCATGTGCTTGTCAAAGTGGACATCTCTCTAACCATTCTCAGAGAGCCTCCTCAGCGTCGACGAGTCTGGCATTTCACTCAGGCCAACTGGCACGGTCTTCAAGCAGCCATCAATCATCTGGACTGGTCTCCCATCTCTACCACCTCTGACATCAACTCATCCTGGGAATTCTTTCAAAGTAAATTGCTCTCTCTCATGCACAGATTTATACCATCTCGTCTTCAGTTGTCATACCCTTCCTCCCGTCCATGGTACACGGAATCTTGTGGTGAGGCTGTTGCCCTGAAACAACTTGCTTTCGTCTCCTGGAAAGCAAATCCAACGGAAGGAAATCTCATTTCCTTTCACAAAGCCCGAAACAAGTGTGTGTCCACCCTCAGGAGAGCCAGGAAACAATATCTCACCATTCTCAAGACCGAACTCTCTTATCTGTCTCCCTCTTCCAAATCCTGGTGGCGTCTGGTCAAATCTGTTTCTGGTGTTTGTTCCCCCTCCATCCCATCCCTCACCTGAAACGGCTTAACGGCTGACTCCGCACGTGAAAAAGCTGAATGCCTCAACTCTGTGTTTGCCTCTAAATCTTGTGTCCCAAACCCATCCCTCTCTGTACCCACCGTACCCAGTCATACCCAGCTGCTCCTGGACTCTGTGTCCTTTCCTCCTGACAAGGTGGAAAAGTTTCTGGCAACCCTCGACTCTGATTCTGCAACTGGTCCTGACGGCATCAGCCCACGGGTCCTAAAATCATGTTCTTCTGCACTTTCACTCCCTCTTTCTGTTCTCTTCACCCTCTCTTTTGCTCAAGGTCATCTGCCATCTGCTTGGAAATCAGCCAACATCACCGCTTTGCACAAAAAAGGTGCAAAAACAGATCCCAGCAACTACAGACCAATCAGCCTTCTCCCAATTATCAGCAAAGTCATGGAATCCATCATTGCTTCAGATATTAAATCTTTCCTCTTCTCCAATGGCTTGATCTCTGATCATCAATTTGGTTTCAGACCTGGTCACTCTACTCTGGACATGCTGCTTCTGCTTTCTCAACAATGGATGGAGGTCCTCAACGCCAAACAGGAAATTAGAGCTGTCTCCCTTGACATTTCACGTGCCTTCGATACGGTCTGGCACCCTGCTCTGCTCTCCAAACTCTCCTCCTTTGGTATCCATGGAAATCTCCACGCATGGTTGGCGGACTTCCTCTCTGGTCGTAGTCAACGTGTGGCCCTGAATGGGTTTCTCTCATCTCCTCTTCCTGTTCAGGCTGGAGTTCCCCAAGGTAGTGTTCTGGGCCCTGTGCTTTTTCTGGTCTTCATCAATGATCTCTCTGACTCTCTTGAAAATCCTCTCTATCTCTTTGCTGACGACTCTACTCTCTGTCGCTCCATTCCTCATCCCTCAGATCGGCAGTCTGCAGCCTCCTCACTCTCTGCAGACCTGGACAAAATCACAGACTGGTCAAACAAGTGGAACATGTCTTTCAATCCTGACAAATCTCACACTCTTACAATGTCTCTCCGAAAGGACCGACTGGACAACCCTCCCATCTACTTTCTCAACAATCCTCTCCAAGAAGTTCTGTCGCTCAAGCTTTTGGGTCTCACTATCTGCCATGATCTTTCTTGGGAAAACCACATTTCCAAGCTGGCCTCCAAAGCTAGTCGCCGACTGGGCATCCTCCGTCGTGCGAAGTCCTTCCTTGGCACACCTGAGCTCCTCACCACATACAAGGCTTTCATCCGCAGCTCAATGGAATACTGTTCCCCCCTCTGGGCTGGTGCGCCTGCCTCACACCTTGCTCGGCTTCACGCTGTTGAGGCCAAAGCTTTCAGAATCATTGGAATCTCCTGCGATGTAGTCAACGCCAAGGGCCTTTCACTCACTCACCGCAGGCAGGTTGGTGGTCTTTCTGTCTTCTACCGACTCCTCTCCGGCCTTGCTCCCCCAGCTCTCTCTGTGCTCTGTCCCCCCAATATTCCTTCAGGTCGCACAAGATCTGCCTGCAACCCTCTTCTGGTTAAACTGCCAAAGTCTAGGCTCTCTGCTCACCTTCACTCTTTCATTCCCCTTTTCTCACGCCTCTGGAACAAACTCCCCCACTCCCTTCAATCCCACTCCTCCCTCCAGGTCTTTAAAACAGCTGTTCACCACCATCTCTTACCTTCCCCCATCGAAAACCTTGATCTTTTCTACCCCCGGTAATTCACCCCAGAGTCCTTGCAGTGTTCATATGTTTTAATCCTCTCCCACCTCTCCCCAAGTCCTCCCGATGTCCCTGCTCTCAAATGTTGTGTTTGTGTCCTTCCCCCTCTCTTTTGTGTCCTTCCCCCTCTCTCCCCATCTTGTCTACCGCTCCCCTTGTTTTTTGTGTTTTGTGTGTCGGTTTGTCTTTTTGTGTGATTAATATTAGCTCTTTCACGAGCCTCGATCTTGTATACAAAAAAAAAAACACAAGTGTGAAAAGTGGTTTTTCAACACTAACACAAGTGCGAAAAGTGGTTTTTCAACACTAACACAAGTGCGAAAAGTGGTTTTTCAACACTAACACAAGTGCGAAAAGTGGTTTATCAACACTAACACAAGTGCGAAAAGTGTTTTTCCACACTAATACAAGTGCAAAAGTGGTTTCCTGCACCAACACAAGTGCGAAAAGTGGTTTTTCAACACTAACACAAGTGCAAAAAGTGTTTTTCCACACTAATACAAGTGCAAAAGTGGTTTTCTGCACCAACACAAGTGCGAAAAGTGGTTTTTCAACACTAACATAAGTGCGAAAAGTGGTTTTTCAACACTAACGCAAGTGCGAAAAGTGTTTTCCACACTAATACAAGTGCAAAAGTGGTTTCCTGCACCAACACAAGTGCGAAAAGTGGTTTTTCAACACTAACACAAGTGCGAAAAGTGGTTTTTCAACACAAAAACAAGTGCGAAAAGTGGTTTTTCAACACTAACACAAGTGCGAAAAGTGGTTTATCAACACTAACACAAGTGCGAAAAGTGTTTTTCCACACTAATACAAGTGCAAAAGTGGTTTCCTGCACCAACACAAATGCGAAAAGTGGTTTTTCAACACTAACACAAGTGCGAAAAGTGGTTTTTCAACACTATCACAAGTGCAAAAAGTGTTTTTTCCACACTAATACAAGTGCAAAAGTGGTTTCCTGCACCAACACAAGTGCGAAAAGTGGTTTTTCAACACTAACACAAGTGCGAAAAGTGGTTTTTCAACACTAACACAAGTGCGAAAAGCGGTTTTTCAACACTAACATAAGTGCGAAAAGTGGTTTTTCAACACTATCACAAGTGCAAAAAGTGTTTTTCCACACTAATACAAGTGCAAAAGTGGTTTTCTGCACCAACACAAGTGCGAAAAGTGGTTTTTCAACACTAACACAAGTGCGAAAAGTGGTTTTTCAACATTAACACAAGTGCGAAAAGTGTTTTCCACACTAATACAAGTGCAAAAGTGGTTTCCTGCACCAACACAAGTGCGAAAAGTGGTTTTTCAACACTAACACAAGTGCAAAAAGTGGTTTTTCAACACTAACACAAGTGCAAAAAGTGGTTTTTCCACACTAATACAAGTGCAAAAGTGGTTTCCTGCACCAACACAAGTGCGAAAAGTGGTTTTTCAACACTAACACAAGTGCGAAAAGTGGTTTTTCAACGCTATCACAAGTGCAAAAAGTGTTTTTTCCACACAAATACAAGTGCAAAAGTGGTTTCCTGCACCAACACAAGTGCGAAAAGTGGTTTTTCAACACTAACACAAGTGCGAAAAGTGTTTTTTCCACACTAATAGAAGTGCAAAAGTGGTTTCCTGCACCAACACAAGTGCGAAAAGTCGTTTTTCAACACTAACACAAGTGCGAAAAAGTGGTTTTTCAACACTAACACAAGTGCGAAAAGTGGTTTTTCAACACTAACACAAGTGCGAAAAGTGGTTTTTCCACACTAATACAAGAGCAAAAGTGGTTTCCTGCACCAACACAAGTGCGAAAAGTGGTTTTTCAACACTAACACAAGTTCGAAAAGTGGGTTTTCAACACTATCACAAGTGCAAAAACTGTTTTTTCCACACTAATACAAGTGCAAAAGTGGTTTCCTGCACCAACACAAGTGCGAAAAGTGGTTTTTCAACACTAACACAAGTGCGAAAAGTGGTTTTTCAACACTAAAACAAGTGCGAAAAGTGGTTTTTCAACACTAACACAAGTGCGAAAAGTGGTTTATCAACACTAACACAAGTGCGAAAAGTGTTTTTTCCACACTAATACAAGTGCAAAAGTGGTTTCCTGCACCAACACAAGTGCGAAAAGTGGTTTTTCAACACTAACACAAGTGCGAAAAGTGGTTTTTCAACACTAACACAAGTGCAAAAAGTGGTTTTTCAACACTATCACAAGTGCAAAAAGTGTTTTTTCCACACTAATACAAGTGCAAAAGTGGTTTCCTGCACCAACACAAGTGCGAAAAGTGGTTTTTCAACACTAACACAAGTGCGAAAAGTGGTTTTTCAACACTAACGCAAGTGCGAAAAGTGGTTTTTCAACACTATCACAAGTGCAAAAAGTGTTTTTCCACACTAATACAAGTGCAAAAGTGGTTTCCTGCACCAACACAAGTGCGAAAAGTGGTTTTTCAACACTAACACAAGTGCAAAAAGTGTTTTTCCACACTAATACAAGTGCAAAAGTGGTTTTCTGCACCAACACAAGTGCGAAAAGTGGTTTTTCAACACTAACACAAGTGCGAAAAGTGGTTTTTCAACACTAACACAAGTGCGAAAAGTGGTTTTTCAACACTAACACAAGTGCGAAAAGTGGTTTTTCTGCACCAAAACAAGTGCGAAAAGTGGTTTTTCAACACTAACACAAGTGCGAAAAGTGGTTTTTCAACAATAACACAGGTGCGAAAAGTCGTTTTTCAACACTAACACAAGTGCGAAAAGTGGTTTTTCCACACTAATACAAGTGCAAAAGTGGTTTCCTGCACCAACACAAGTGCGAAAAGTGGTTTTTCAACACTAACACAAGTTCAAAAAGTGGTTTTTCAACACTATCACAAGTGCAAAAAGTGTTTTTTCCACACTAATACAAGTGCAAAAGTGGTTTCCTGCACAAACACAAGAGCGAAAAGTGGTTTTTCAACACTAACACAAGTGCGAAAAGTGGTTTTTCAACACTAACACAAGTGCGAAAAGTGGTTTTTCAACACTAACACAAGTGCGAAAAGTGGTTTTTCAACACTATCACAAGTGCAAAAAGTGTTTTTTCCACACTAATACAAGTGCAAAAGTGGTTTCCTGCACCAACACAAGTGCGAAATGTGGTTTTTCAACACTAACACAAGTGTGAAACGTGGTTTTTCAACACTAACACAAGTGCGAAAAGTGGTTTTTCAACACTAAAACAAGTGCGAAAAGTGGTTTTTCAACACTAACACAAGTGCGAAAAGTGGTTTATCAACACTAACACAAGTGCGAAAAGTGTTTTTCCACACTAATACAAGTGCAAAAGTGGTTTCCTGCACCAACACAAGTGCGAAAAGTGGTTTTTCAACCCTGACACAAGTGCGAAAAGTGGTTTTTCAACACTAACACAAGTGCGAAAAGTGGTTTTTCCACACTAATACAAGTGCAAAAGTGGTTTCCTGCACCAATACAAGTGCGAAAAGTGGTTTTTCAACACTAACGCAAGTGCGAAAAGTGGTTTTTCAACGCTATCACAAGTGCAAAAAGTGTTTTTTCCACACTAATACAAATGCAAAAGTGGTTTCCTGCACCAACACAAGTGCGAAAAGTGGTTTTCAACATTAACACAAGTGCGAAAAGTGGTTTTTAAACACTAACACAAGTGCGAAAAGTGTTTTTTCCACACTAATACAAGTGCAAAAGTGGTTTCCTGCACCAAAACAAGTGCGAAAAGTGGTTTTTCAACACTAACACAAGTGCAAAAAGTGGTTTTTCAACACTAACACAAGTGCGAAAAGTGTTTTTTCCACACTAATACAAGTGCAAAAGTGGTTTCCTGTACCAACACAAATGCGAAAAGTGGTTTTTCAACACTAACACAAGTGCGAAAAGTGGTTTTTCAACACTATCACAAGTGCAAAAAGTGTTTTTTCCACACTAATACAAGTGCAAAAGTGGTTTCCTGCACCAACACAAGTGCGAAAAGTGGTTTTTCAACACTAACACAAGTGCGAAAAGTGGTTTTTCAACACTAACGCAAGTGCGAAAAGTGGTTTTTCAACACTATCACAAGTGCAATAAGTGTTTTTTCCACACTAATACAAGTGCAAAAGTGGTTTCCTGCACCAACACAAGTGCGAAAAGTGGTTTTTCAACACTAACACAAGTGCGAAAAGTGGTTTTTCAACACTAACAAAAGTGCGAAAAGTGGTTTTTCAACACTATCACAAGTGCAAAAAGTGTTTTTCCACACTAATACAAGTGCAAAAGTGGTTTTCTGCACCAACACAAGTGCGAAAAGTGGTTTTTCAACACTAACACAAGTGCGAAAAGTGGTTTTTCAACACTAACACAAGTGCGAAAAGTGTTTTCCACACTAATACAAGTGCAAAAGTGGTTTCCTGCACCAACACAAGTGCGAAAAGTGGTTTTTCAACACTAACACAAGTGCGAAAAGTGGTTTTTCAACACTAAAACAAGTGCGAAAAGTGGTTTTTCAACACGAACACAAGTGCGAAAAGTGGTTTATCAACACTAACACAAGTGCAAAAAGTGGTTTTTCAACACTAACACAAGTGCGAAAAGTGTTTTTTCCACACTAATACAAGTGCAAAAGTGGTTTCCTGCACCAACACAAATGCGAAAAGTGGTTTTTCAACACTAACACAAGTGCGAAAAATGGTTTTCTGCAACAACACAAGTGCGAAAAGTGGTTTTTCAACACTAACACAAGTGCGAAAAGTGGTTTTTCAACACTAACACAAGTGCGAAAAGTGTTTTCCACACTAATACAAGTGCAAAAGTGGTTTCCTGCACCAACACAAGTGCGAAAAGTG
Source organism: Myxine glutinosa (assembly GCF_964187855.1). Lineage (NCBI taxonomy): Eukaryota > Metazoa > Chordata > Myxini > Myxiniformes > Myxinidae > Myxine > Myxine glutinosa. The sequence goes on from NW_027619530.1 coordinate 9,145, forward strand.
GTTTTTCAACACTAACACAAGTGCGAAAAGTGGTTTTTCAACACTAAAACAAGTGCGAAAAGTCGTTTTTCAACACTAACACAAGTGCGAAAAGTGGTTTATCAACACTAACACAAGTGCGAAAAGTGTTTTTCCACACTAATACAAGTGCAAAAGTGGTTTCCTGCACCAACACAAGTGCGAAAAGTGGTTTTTCAACCCTGACACAAGTGCGAAAAGTGGTTTTTCAACACTAACACAAGTGCGAAAAGTGGTTTTTCCACACTACTGCAAGTGCAAAAGTGGTTTCCTGCACCAACACAAGTGCGAAAAGTGGTTTTTCAACACTAACACAAGTGCGAAAAGTGGTTTTTCAACACTAAAACAAGTGCGAAAAGTGGTTTTTCAACACTAACACAAGTGCGAAAAGTGGTTTATCAACACTAACACAAGTGCGAAAAGTGTTTTTTCCACACTAATACAAGTGCAAAAGTGGTTTCCTGCACCAACACAAGTGCGAAAAGTGGTTTTTCAACACTAACACAAGTGCGAAAAGTGGTTTTTCAACACTAACACAAGTGCAAAAAGTGGTTTTTCAACACTAACACAAGTGCGAAAAGTGTTTTTTCCACACTAATACAAGTGCAAAAGTGGTTTCCTGTACCAACACAAATGCGAAAAGTGGTTTTTCAACACTAACACAAGTGCGAAAAGTGGTTTTTCAACACTATCACAAGTGCAAAAAGTGTTTTTTCCACACTAATACAAGTGCAAAAGTGGTTTCCTGCACCAACACAAGTGCGAAAAGTGGTTTTTCAACACTAACACAAGTGCGAAAAGTGGTTTTTCAACACTAACGCAAGTGCGAAAAGCGGTTTTTCAACACTATCACAAGTGCAAAAAGTGTTTTTCCACACTAATACAAGTGCAAAAGTGGTTTTCTGCACCAACACAAGTGCGAAAAGTGGTTTTTCAACACTAACACAAGTGCAAAAAGTGGTTTTTCAACACTAACACAAGTGCGAAAAGTGTGTTCCACACTAATACAAGTGCAAAAGTGGTTTCCTGCACCAACACAAGTGCGAAAAGTAGTTTTTCAACACTAACACAAGTGCGAAAAGTGGTTTTTCAACACTAAAACAAGTGCGAAAAGTGGTTTTTCAACACTAACACAAGTGCGAAAAGTGGTTTATCAACACTAACACAAGTGCGAAAAGTGTTTTTCCACACTAATACAAGTGCAAAAGTGGTTTCCTGCACCAACAAAAGTGCGAAAAGTGGTTTTTCAACCCTGACACAAGTGCGAAAAGTGGTTTTTCAACACTAACACAAGTGCGAAAAGTGGTTTTTCCACACTAATACAAGTGCAAAAGTGGTTTCCTGCACCAACACAAGTGCGAAAAGTGGTTTTTCAACACTAACACAAGTGCGAAAAGTGGTTTTTCAACACTAAAACAAGTGCGAAAAGTGGTTTTTCAACACTAACACAAGTGCGAAAAGTGGTTTATCAACACTAACACAAGTGCGAAAAGTGTTTTTTCCACACTAATACAAGTGCAAAAGTGGTTTCCTGCACCAACACAAGTGCAAAAAGTGGTTTTTCAACACTAACACAAGTGCGAAAAGTGGTTTTTCAACACTAACACAAGTGAGAAAAGTGGTTTTTCAAAAATAACACAAGTGCGAAAAGTGTTTTTCCACACTAATACAAGTGCAAAAGTGGTTTCCTACACCAACACAAGTGCGAAAAGTGGTTTTTCAACACTAACACAAGTTCAAAAAGTGGTTTTTCAACACTATCACAAGTGCAAAAAGTGTTTTTTCCACACTAATACAAGTGCAAAAGTGGTTTCCTGCACAAACACAAGGCGAAAAGTGGTTTTTCAACACTAACACAAGTGCGAAAAGTGGTTTTTCAACACTAACACAAGTGCGAAAAGTGGTTTTTCAACACTAACACAAGTGCGAAAAGTGGTTTTTCAACACTATCACAAGTGCAAAAAGTGTTTTTTTCCACACTAATACAAGTGCAAAAGTGGTTTCCTGCACCAACACAAGTGCGAAAAGTGGTTTTTCAACACTAACACAAGTGCGAAAAGTGGTTTTTAAACACTAACACAAGTGCGAAAAGTGTTTTTTCCACACTAATACAAGTGCAAAAGTGGTTTCCTGCACCAAAACAAGTGCGAAAAGTGGTTTTTCAACACTAACACAAGTGCGAAAAGTGGTTTCCTGCACCAACACAAGTGCGAAAAGTGGTTTTTCAACACTAACACAAGTGCGAAAAGTGGTTTTTCAACACTAACACAAGTGTGAAAAGTGGTTTTTCAACGCTATCACAAGTGCAAAAAGTGTTTTTTCCACACTAATACAAATGCAAAAGTGGTTTCCTGCACCAACACAAGTGCGAAAAGTGGTTTTTCAACACTAACACAAGTGCGAAAAGTGGTTTTTCAACACTAACACAAGTGCAAAAAGTGGTTTTTCAACACTAACACAAGTGCGAAAAGTGTTTTTTCCACAATAATACAAGTGCAAAAGTGGTTTCCTGTACCAACACAAATGCGAAAAGTGGTTTTTCAACACTAACACAAGTGCGAAAAGTGGTTTTTCAACACTATCACAAGTGCAAAAAGTGTTTTTTCCACACTAATACAAGTGCAAAAGTGGTTTCCTGCACCAACACAAGTGCGAAAAGTGGTTTTTCAACACTAACACAAGTGCGAAAAGTGGTTTTCAACACTAACGCAAGTGCGAAAAGTGGTTTTTCAACACTATCACAAGTGCAAAAAGTGTTTTTCCACACTAATACAAGTGCAAAAGTGGTTTTCTGCACCAACACAAGTGCGAAAAGTGGTTTTTCAACACTAACACAAGTGCAAAAAGTGGTTTTTCAACACTAACACAAGTGCGAAAAGTGTTTTCCACACTAATACAAGTGCAAAAGTGGTTTCCTGCACCAACACAAGTGCGAAAAGTGGTTTTTCAACACTAACACAAGTGCGAAAAGTGGTTTTTCAACACTAAAACAAGTGCGAAAAGTGGTTTTTCAACACTAACACAAGTGCGAAAAGTGGTTTATCAACACTAACACAAGTACGAAAAGTGTTTTTCCACACTAATACAAGTGCAAAAGTGGTTTCCTGCACCAACACAAGTGCGAAAAGTGGTTTTTCAACCCTGACACAAATGCGAAAAGTGGTTTTTCAACACTAACACAAGTGCGAAAAGTGTTTTTTCCACACTAATACAAGTGCAAAAGTGGTTTCCTGCACCAACACAAGTGCGAAAAGTGGTTTTTCAACACTAACACAAGTGCGAAAAGTGGTTTTTCAACACTAAAACAAGTGCGAAAAGTGGTTTTTCAACACTAACACAAGTGCGAAAAGTGGTTTATCAACACTAACACAAGTGCGAAAAGTGTTTTTTCCACACTAATACAAGTGCAAAAGTGGTTTCCTGCACCAACACAAGTGCGAAAAGTGGTTTTTCAACACTAACACAAGTGCGAAAAGTGGTTTTTCAACACTAACACAAGTGCGAAAAGTGGTTTTTCAACACTAACACAAGTGCGAAAAGTGTTTTTCCACACTAATACAAGTGCAAAAGTGGTTTCCTACACCAACACAAGTGCGAAAAGTGGTTTTTCAACACTAACACAAGTTCAAAAAGTGGTTTTTCAACACTATCACAAGTGCAAAAAGTGTTTTTTCCACACTAATACAAGTGCAAAAGTGGTTTCCTGCACAAACACAAGAGCGAAAAGTGGTTTTTCAACACTAACACAAGTGCGAAAAGTGGTTTTTCAACACTAACACAAGTGCGAAAAGTGGTTTTTCAACACTAACACAAGTGTGAAAAGTGGTTTTTCAACACTATCACAAGTGCAAAAAGTGTTTTTTCCACACTAATACGAGTGCAAAAGTGGTTTCCTGCACCAACACAAGTGCGAAAAGTGGTTTTTCAACACTAACACAAGTGCGAAAAGTGGTTTTTCAACACTAACACAAGTGTGAAAAGTGGTTTTTCAACACTAACACAAGTGCGAAAAGTGTTTTTTCCACACTAATACAAATGCAAAAGTGGTTTCCTGCACCAACACCAGTGCGAAAAGTGGTTTTCAGCACTAACACAAGTGCGAAAAGTGGTTTTTAAACACTAACACAAGTGCGAAAAGTGTTTTTTCCACACTAATACAAGTGCAAAAGTGGTTTCCTGCACCAAAACAAGTGCGAAAAGTGGTTTTTCAACACTAACACAAGTGCGAAAAGTGGTTTCCTGCACCAACACAAGTGCGAAAAGTGGTTTTTCAACACTAACACAAGTGCGAAAAGTGGTTTTTCAACACTAACACAAGTGTGAAAAGTGGTTTTTCAACGCTATCACAAGTGCAAAAAGTGTTTTTTCCACACTAATACAAATGCAAAAGTGGTTTCCTGCACCAACACCAGTGCGAAAAGGGGTTTTCAGCACTAACACAAGTGCGAAATGTAGTTTTTAAACACTAACACAAGTGCGAAAAGTGTTTTTTCCACACTAATACAAGTGCAAAAGTGGTTTCCTGCACCAAAACAAGTGCGAAAAGTGGTTTTTCAACACTAACACAAGTGCGAAAAGTGGTTTTTCAACACTAACACAAGTGCGAAAAGTGGTTTTTCAACACTAACACAAGTGCGAAAAGTGGTTTTTCCACACTAACACAAGTTCAAAAAGTGGTTTTTCAACACTATCACAAGTGCAAAAAGTGTTTTTTCCACACTAATACAAGTGCAAAAGTGGTTTCCTGCACAAATACAAGTGCGAAAAGTGGTTTTTCAACACTAACACAAGTGCGAAAAGTGGTTTTTCAACACTAACACAAGTGCGAAAAGTGGTTTTTCAACACTAACACAAGTGCGAAAAGTGGTTTTTCAACACTATCACAAGTGCAAAAAGTGTTTTTTCCACACTAATACAAGTGCAAAAGTGGTTTCCTGCACCAACACAAGTGCGAAAAGTGGTTTTTCAACACTAACACAAGTGCGAAAAGTGGTTTTTCAACACTAACACAAGTGTGAAAAGTGGTTTTTCAACACTAACACAAGTGCGAAAAGTGTTTTTTTTTTCCACACTAATACAAGTGCAAAAGTGGTTTCCTGCACCAACACAAGTGCGAAAAGTGGTTTTTCAACACTAACACAAGTGTGAAAAGTGTTTTTCCACACTAATACAAGTGCAAAAGTGGTTTCCTGCACCAACACAAGTGCGAAATGTGGTTTTTCAACACTAACACAAGTGTGAAAAGTGGTTTTTCAACACTAACACAAGTGCGAAAAGTGGTTTTTCAACACTAACACAAGTGCGAAAAGTGGTTTTTCAACACTAACACAAGTGCGAAAAGTGGTTTATCAACACTAACACAAGTGCGAAAAGTGTTTTTCCACACTAATACAAGTGCAAAAGTGGTTTCCAGCACCAACACAAGTGCGAAAAGTGTTTTTTCAACACTAAGACAAGTGCGAAAAGTGGTTTTTCAACACTAACACAAGTGCGAAAAGTGGTTTTTCCACACTAATACAAGTGCAAAAGTGGTTTCCTGCACCAACACAAGTGCGAAAAGTGGTTTTTCAACACTAACACAAGTGCAAAAAGTGGTTTTTCAACACTAACACAAGTGCAAAAAGTGGTTTTTCCACACTAATACAAGTGCAAAAGTGGTTTCCTGCACCAACACAAGTGCGAAAAGTGGTTTTTCAACACTAACACAAGTGCGAAATGTGGTTTTTCAACGCTATCACAAGTGCAAAAAGTGTTTTTTCCACACAAATACAAGTGCAAAAGTGGTTTCCTGCACCAACACAAGTGCGAAAAGTGGTTTTTCAACACTAACACAAGTGCGAAAAGTGTTTTTTCCACACTAATAGAAGTGCAAAAGTGGTTTCCTGCACCCACACAAGTGCGAAAAGTGGTTTTTCAACACTAACACAAGTGCGAAAAAGTGGTTTTTCAACACTAACACAAGTGCGAAAAGTGGTTTTTCAACACTAACACAAGTGCGAAAAGTGGTTTTCCACACTAATACAAGAGCAAAAGTGGTTTCCTGCACCAACACAAGTGCGAAAAGTGGTTTTTCAACACTAACACAAGTTCGAAAAGTGGGTTTTCAACACTATCACAAGTGCAAAAACTGTTTTTTCCACACTAATACAAGTGCAAAAGTTGTTTCCTGCACCAACACGAGTGCGAAAAGTGGTTTTTCAACACTAACACAAGTGCGAAAAGTGTTTTTTCCACACTAATACAAGTGCAAAAGTGGTTTCCTGCACCAACACAAATGCGAAAAGTGGTTTTTCAACACTAACACAAGTGCGAAAAGTGGTTTTTCAACACTATCACAAGTGCAATAAGTGTTTTTTCCACACTAATACAAGTGCAAAAGTGGTTTCCTGCACCAACACAAGTGCGAAAAGTGGTTTTTCAACACTAACACAAGTGCGAAAAGTGGTTTTTCAACACTAACAAAAGTGCGAAAAGTGGTTTTTCAACACTATCACAAGTGCAAAAAGTGTTTTTCCACACTAATACAAGTGCAAAAGTGGTTTTCTGCACCAACACAAGTGCGAAAAGTGGTTTTTCAACACTAACACAAGTGCGAAAAATGGTTTTTCAACACTAACACAAGTGCGAAAAGTGTTTTCCACACTAATACAAGTGCAAAAGTGGTTTCCTGCACCAACACAAGTGCGAAAAGTGGTTTTTCAACACTAACACAAGTGCGAAAAGTGGTTTTTCAACACTAAAACAAGTGCGAAAAGTGGTTTTTCAACACTAACACAAGTGCGAAAAGTGGTTTATCAACACTAACACAAGTGCGAAAAGTGTTTTTTCCACACTAATACAAGTGCAAAAGTGGTTTCCTGCACCAACACAAGTGCGAAAAGTGGTTTTTCAACACTAACACAAGTGCGAAAAGTGGTTTTTCAACACTAACACAAGTGCAAAAAGTGGTTTTTCAACACTAACACAAGTGCGAAAAGTGTTTTTTCCACACTAATACAAGTGCAAAAGTGGTTTCCTGCACCAACACAAATGCGAAAAGTGGTTTTTCAACACTAACACAAGTGCGAAAAGTGGTTTTTCAACACTATCACAAGTGCAAAAAGTGTTTTTTCCACACTAATACAAGTGCAAAAGTGGTTTCCTGCACCAACACAAGTGCGAAAAGTGGTTTTTCAACACTAACACAAGTGCGAAAAGTGGTTTTTCAACACTAACGCAAGTGCGAAAAGTGGTTTTTCAACACTATCACAAGTGCAAAAAGTGTTTTTCCACACTAATACAAGTGCAAAAGTGGTTTTCTGCACCAACACAAGTGCGAAAAGTGGTTTTTCAACACTAACACAAGTGCGAAAAGTGGTTTTTCAACACTAACACAAGTGCGAAAAGTGTTTTCCACACTAATACAAGTGCAAAAGTGGTTTCCTGCACCAACACAAGTGCGAAAAGTGGTTTTTCAACACTAACACAAGTGCGAAAAGTGGTTTTTCAACACTAAAACAAGTGCGAAAAGTGGTTTTTCAACACTAACACAAGTGCGAAAAGTGGTTTATCAACACTAACACAAGTGCAAAAAGTGTTTTTCCACACTAATACAAGTGCAAAAGTGGTTTCCTGCACCAACACAAGTGCGAAAAGTGGTTTTTCAACCCTGACACAAGTGCGAAAAGTGGTTTTTCAACACTAACACAAGTGCGAAAAGTGGTTTTTCCACACTAATACAAGTGCAAAAGTGGTTTCCTGCACCAACACAAGTGCGAAAAGTGGTTTTTCAACACTAACACAAGTGCGAAAAGTGTTTTTTCAACACTAAAACAAGTGCGAAAAGTGGTTTTTCAACACTAACACAAGTGCGAAAAGTGGTTTATCAACACTAACACAAGTGCGAAAAGTGTTTTTTCCACACTAATACAAGTGCAAAAGTGGTTTCCTGCACCAACACAAGTGCGAAAAGTGGTTTTTCAACACTAACACAAGTGCGAAAAGTGGTTTTTCAACACTAACACAAGTGCAAAAAGTGGTTTTTCAACACTAACACAAGTGCGAAAAGTGTTTTTTCCACACTAATACAAGTGCAAAAGTGGTTTCCTGTACCAACACAAATGCGAAAAGTGGTTTTTCAACACTAACACAAGTGCGAAAAGTGGTTTTTCAACACTATCACAAGTGCAAAAAGTGTTTTTTCCACACTAATACAAGTGCAAAAGTGGTTTCCTGCACCAACACAAGTGCGAAAAGTGGTTTTTCAACACTAACACAAGTGCGAAAAGTGGTTTTTCAACACTAACACAAGTGCGAAAAGTGGTTTTTCAACACTATCACAAGTGCAAAAAGTGTTTTTCCACACTAATACAAGTGCAAAAGTGGTTTTCTGCACCAACACAAGTGCGAAAAGTGGTTTTTCAACACTAACACAAGTGCGGAAAGTGGTTTTTCAACACTAACACAAGTGCGAAAAGTGTTTTCCACACTAAAACAAGTGCAAAAGTGGTTTCCTGCACCAACACAAGTGCGAAAAGTGGTTTTTCAACACTAACACAAGTGCGAAAAGTGGTTTTTCAACACTAAAACAAGTGCGAAAAGTGGTTTTTCAACACTAACACAAGTGCGAAAAGTGGTTTATCAACACTAACACAAGTGCGAAAAGTGTTTTTCCACACTAATACAAGTGCAAAAGTGGTTTCCTGCACCAACACAAGTGCGAAAAGTGGTTTTTCAACCCTGACACAAGTGCGAAAAGTGGTTTTTCAACACTAACACAAGTGCGAAAAGTGGTTTTTCCACACTAATACAAGTGCAAAAGTGGTTTCCTGCACCAACACAAGTGCGAAAAGTGGTTTTTCAACACTAACACAAGTGCGAAAAGTGGTTTTTCAACACTAAAACAAGTGCGAAAAGTGGTTTTTCAACACTAACACAAGTGCGAAAAGTGGTTTATCAACACTAACACAAGTGCGAAAAGTGTTTTTTCCACACTAATACAAGTGCAAAAGTGGTTTCCTGCACCAACACAAGTGCGAAAAGTGGTTTTTCAACACTAACACAAGTGCGAAAAGTGGTTTTTCAACACTAACACAAGTGCAAAAAGTGGTTTTTCAACACTAACACAAGTGTGAAAAGTGTTTTTTCCACACTAATACAAGTGCAAAAGTGGTTTCCTGCACCAACACAAGTGCGAAAAGTGGTTTTTCAACACTAACACAAGTGCGAAAAGTGGTTTTTAAACACTAACACAAGTGCGAAAAGTGTTTTTTCCACACTAATACAAGTGCAAAAGTGGTTTCCTGCACCAAAACAAGTGCGAAAAGTGGTTTTTCAACACTAACACAAGTGCGAAAAGTGGTTTCCTGCACCAACACAAGTGCGAAAAGTGGTTTTTCAACACTAACACAAGTGCGAAAAGTGGTTTTTCAACACTAACACAAGTGTGAAAAGTGGTTTTTCAACGCTATCACAAGTGCAAAAAGTGTTTTTTCCACACTAATACAAATGCAAAAGTGGTTTCCTGCACCAACACAAGTGCGAAAAGTGGTTTTTCAACACTAACACAAGTGCGAAAAGTGGTTTTTCAACACTAACACAAGTGCAAAAAGTGGTTTTTCAACACTAACACAAGTGCGAAAAGTGTTTTTTCCACAATAATACAAGTGCAAAAGTGGTTTCCTGTACCAACACAAATGCGAAAAGTGGTTTTTCAACACTAACACAAGTGCGAAAAGTGGTTTTTCAACACTATCACAAGTGCAAAAAGTGTTTTTTCCACACTAATACAAGTGCAAAAGTGGTTTCCTGCACCAACACAAGTGCGAAAAGTGGTTTTTCAACACTAACACAAGTGCGAAAAGTGGTTTTCAACACTAACGCAAGTGCGAAAAGTGGTTTTTCAACACTATCACAAGTGCAAAAAGTGTTTTTCCACACTAATACAAGTGCAAAAGTGGTTTTCTGCACCAACACAAGTGCGAAAAGTGGTTTTTCAACACTAACACAAGTGCAAAAAGTGGTTTTTCAACACTAACACAAGTGCGAAAAGTGTTTTCCACACTAATACAAGTGCAAAAGTGGTTTCCTGCACCAACACAAGTGCGAAAAGTGGTTTTTCAACACTAACACAAGTGCGAAAAGTGGTTTTTCAACACTAAAACAAGTGCGAAAAGTGGTTTTTCAACACTAACACAAGTGCGAAAAGTGGTTTATCAACACTAACACAAGTACGAAAAGTGTTTTTCCACACTAATACAAGTGCAAAAGTGGTTTCCTGCACCAACACAAGTGCGAAAAGTGGTTTTTCAACCCTGACACAAGTGCGAAAAGTGGTTTTTCAACACTAACACAAGTGCGAAAAGTGTTTTTTCCACACTAATACAAGTGCAAAAGTGGTTTCCTGCACCAACACAAGTGCGAAAAGTGGTTTTTCAACACTAACACAAGTGCGAAAAGTGGTTTTTCAACACTAAAACAAGTGCGAAAAGTGGTTTTTCAACACTAACACAAGTGCGAAAAGTGGTTTATCAACACTAACACAAGTGCGAAAAGTGTTTTTTCCACACTAATACAAGTGCAAAAGTGGTTTCCTGCACCAACACAAGTGCGAAAAGTGGTTTTTCAACACTAACACAAGTGCGAAAAGTGGTTTTTCAACACTAACACAAGTGCGAAAAGTGGTTTTTCAACACTAACACAAGTGCGAAAAGTGTTTTTCCACACTAATACAAGTGCAAAAGTGGTTTCCTACACCAACACAAGTGCGAAAAGTGGTTTTTCAACACTAACACAAGTTCAAAAAGTGGTTTTTCAACACTATCACAAGTGCAAAAAGTGTTTTTTCCACACTAATACAAGTGCAAAAGTGGTTTCCTGCACAAACACAAGAGCGAAAAGTGGTTTTTCAACACTAACACAAGTGCGAAAAGTGGTTTTTCAACACTAACACAAGTGCGAAAAGTGGTTTTTCAACACTAACACAAGTGTGAAAAGTGGTTTTTCAACACTATCACAAGTGCAAAAAGTGTTTTTTCCACACTAATACGAGTGCAAAAGTGGTTTCCTGCACCAACACAAGTGCGAAAAGTGGTTTTTCAACACTAACACAAGTGCGAAAAGTGGTTTTTCAACACTAACACAAGTGTGAAAAGTGGTTTTTCAACACTAACACAAGTGCGAAAAGTGTTTTTTCCACACTAATACAAATGCAAAAGTGGTTTCCTGCACCAACACCAGTGCGAAAAGTGGTTTTCAGCACTAACACAAGTGCGAAAAGTGGTTTTTAAACACTAACACAAGTGCGAAAAGTGTTTTTTCCACACTAATACAAGTGCAAAAGTGGTTTCCTGCACCAAAACAAGTGCGAAAAGTGGTTTTTCAACACTAACACAAGTGCGAAAAGTGGTTTCCTGCACCAACACAAGTGCGAAAAGTGGTTTTTCAACACTAACACAAGTGCGAAAAGTGGTTTTTCAACACTAACACAAGTGTGAAAAGTGGTTTTTCAACGCTATCACAAGTGCAAAAAGTGTTTTTTCCACACTAATACAAATGCAAAAGTGGTTTCCTGCACCAACACCAGTGCGAAAAGGGGTTTTCAGCACTAACACAAGTGCGAAATGTAGTTTTTAAACACTAACACAAGTGCGAAAAGTGTTTTTTCCACACTAATACAAGTGCAAAAGTGGTTTCCTGCACCAAAACAAGTGCGAAAAGTGGTTTTTCAACACTAACACAAGTGCGAAAAGTGGTTTTTCAACACTAACACAAGTGCGAAAAGTGGTTTTTCAACACTAACACAAGTGCGAAAAGTGGTTTTTCCACACTAACACAAGTTCAAAAAGTGGTTTTTCAACACTATCACAAGTGCAAAAAGTGTTTTTTCCACACTAATACAAGTGCAAAAGTGGTTTCCTGCACAAATACAAGTGCGAAAAGTGGTTTTTCAACACTAACACAAGTGCGAAAAGTGGTTTTTCAACACTAACACAAGTGCGAAAAGTGGTTTTTCAACACTAACACAAGTGCGAAAAGTGGTTTTTCAACACTATCACAAGTGCAAAAAGTGTTTTTTCCACACTAATACAAGTGCAAAAGTGGTTTCCTGCACCAACACAAGTGCGAAAAGTGGTTTTTCAACACTAACACAAGTGCGAAAAGTGGTTTTTCAACACTAACACAAGTGTGAAAAGTGGTTTTTCAACACTAACACAAGTGCGAAAAGTGTTTTTTTTTTCCACACTAATACAAGTGCAAAAGTGGTTTCCTGCACCAACACAAGTGCGAAAAGTGGTTTTTCAACACTAACACAAGTGTGAAAAGTGTTTTTCCACACTAATACAAGTGCAAAAGTGGTTTCCTGCACCAACACAAGTGCGAAATGTGGTTTTTCAACACTAACACAAGTGTGAAAAGTGGTTTTTCAACACTAACACAAGTGCGAAAAGTGGTTTTTCAACACTAACACAAGTGCGAAAAGTGGTTTTTCAACACTAACACAAGTGCGAAAAGTGGTTTATCAACACTAACACAAGTGCGAAAAGTGTTTTTCCACACTAATACAAGTGCAAAAGTGGTTTCCAGCACCAACACAAGTGCGAAAAGTGTTTTTTCAACACTAAGACAAGTGCGAAAAGTGGTTTTTCAACACTAACACAAGTGCGAAAAGTGGTTTTTCCACACTAATACAAGTGCAAAAGTGGTTTCCTGCACCAACACAAGTGCGAAAAGTGGTTTTTCAACACTAACACAAGTGCAAAAAGTGGTTTTTCAACACTAACACAAGTGCAAAAAGTGGTTTTTCCACACTAATACAAGTGCAAAAGTGGTTTCCTGCACCAACACAAGTGCGAAAAGTGGTTTTTCAACACTAACACAAGTGCGAAATGTGGTTTTTCAACGCTATCACAAGTGCAAAAAGTGTTTTTTCCACACAAATACAAGTGCAAAAGTGGTTTCCTGCACCAACACAAGTGCGAAAAGTGGTTTTTCAACACTAACACAAGTGCGAAAAGTGTTTTTTCCACACTAATAGAAGTGCAAAAGTGGTTTCCTGCACCCACACAAGTGCGAAAAGTGGTTTTTCAACACTAACACAAGTGCGAAAAAGTGGTTTTTCAACACTAACACAAGTGCGAAAAGTGGTTTTTCAACACTAACACAAGTGCGAAAAGTGGTTTTCCACACTAATACAAGAGCAAAAGTGGTTTCCTGCACCAACACAAGTGCGAAAAGTGGTTTTTCAACACTAACACAAGTTCGAAAAGTGGGTTTTCAACACTATCACAAGTGCAAAAACTGTTTTTTCCACACTAATACAAGTGCAAAAGTTGTTTCCTGCACCAACACGAGTGCGAAAAGTGGTTTTTCAACACTAACACAAGTGCGAAAAGTGTTTTTTCCACACTAATACAAGTGCAAAAGTGGTTTCCTGCACCAACACAAATGCGAAAAGTGGTTTTTCAACACTAACACAAGTGCGAAAAGTGGTTTTTCAACACTATCACAAGTGCAATAAGTGTTTTTTCCACACTAATACAAGTGCAAAAGTGGTTTCCTGCACCAACACAAGTGCGAAAAGTGGTTTTTCAACACTAACACAAGTGCGAAAAGTGGTTTTTCAACACTAACAAAAGTGCGAAAAGTGGTTTTTCAACACTATCACAAGTGCAAAAAGTGTTTTTCCACACTAATACAAGTGCAAAAGTGGTTTTCTGCACCAACACAAGTGCGAAAAGTGGTTTTTCAACACTAACACAAGTGCGAAAAATGGTTTTTCAACACTAACACAAGTGCGAAAAGTGTTTTCCACACTAATACAAGTGCAAAAGTGGTTTCCTGCACCAACACAAGTGCGAAAAGTGGTTTTTCAACACTAACACAAGTGCGAAAAGTGGTTTTTCAACACTAAAACAAGTGCGAAAAGTGGTTTTTCAACACTAACACAAGTGCGAAAAGTGGTTTATCAACACTAACACAAGTGCGAAAAGTGTTTTTTCCACACTAATACAAGTGCAAAAGTGGTTTCCTGCACCAACACAAGTGCGAAAAGTGGTTTTTCAACACTAACACAAGTGCGAAAAGTGGTTTTTCAACACTAACACAAGTGCAAAAAGTGGTTTTTCAACACTAACACAAGTGCGAAAAGTGTTTTTTCCACACTAATACAAGTGCAAAAGTGGTTTCCTGGCACCAACACAAATGCGAAAAGTGGTTTTTTCAACACTAACACAAGTGCGAAAAGTGGTTTTTCAACACTATCACAAGTGCAAAAAGTGTTTTTTCCACACTAATACAAGTGCAAAAGTGGTTTCCTGCACCAACACAAGTGCGAAAAGTGGTTTTTCAACACTAACACAAGTGCGAAAAGTGGTTTTTCAACACTAACGCAAGTGCGAAAAGTGGTTTTTCAACACTATCACAAGTGCAAAAAGTGTTTTTCCACACTAATACAAGTGCAAAAGTGGTTTTCTGCACCAACACAAGTGCGAAAAGTGGTTTTTCAACACTAACACAAGTGCGAAAAGTGGTTTTTCAACACTAACACAAGTGCGAAAAGTGTTTTCCACACTAATACAAGTGCAAAAGTGGTTTCCTGCACCAACACAAGTGCGAAAGTGGTTTTTCAACACTAACACAAGTGCGAAAAGTGGTTTTTCAACACTAAAACAAGTGCGAAAAGTGGTTTTTCAACACTAACACAAGTGCGAAAAGTGGTTTATCAACACTAACACAAGTGCAAAAAGTGTTTTTCCACACTAATACAAGTGCAAAAGTGGTTTCCTGCACCAACACAAGTGCGAAAAGTGGTTTTTCAACCCTGACACAAGTGCGAAAAGTGGTTTTTCAACACTAACACAAGTGCGAAAAGTGGTTTTTCCACACTAATACAAGTGCAAAAGTGGTTTCCTGCACCAACACAAGTGCGAAAAGTGGTTTTTCAACACTAACACAAGTGCGAAAAGTGTTTTTTCAACACTAAAACAAGTGCGAAAAGTGGTTTTTCAACACTAACACAAGTGCGAAAAGTGGTTTATCAACACTAACACAAGTGCGAAAAGTGTTTTTTCCACACTAATACAAGTGCAAAAGTGGTTTCCTGCACCAACACAAGTGCGAAAAGTGGTTTTTCAACACTAACACAAGTGCGAAAAGTGGTTTTTCAACACTAACACAAGTGCAAAAAGTGGTTTTTCAACACTAACACAAGTGCGAAAAGTGTTTTTTCCACACTAATACAAGTGCAAAAGTGGTTTCCTGTACCAACACAAATGCGAAAAGTGGTTTTTCAACACTAACACAAGTGCGAAAAGTGGTTTTTCAACACTATCACAAGTGCAAAAAGTGTTTTTTCCACACTAATACAAGTGCAAAAGTGGTTTCCTGCACCAACACAAGTGCGAAAAGTGGTTTTTCAACACTAACACAAGTGCGAAAAGTGGTTTTTCAACACTAACACAAGTGCGAAAAGTGGTTTTTCAACACTATCACAAGTGCAAAAAGTGTTTTTCCACACTAATACAAGTGCAAAAGTGGTTTTCTGCACCAACACAAGTGCGAAAAGTGGTTTTTCAACACTAACACAAGTGCGGAAAGTGGTTTTTCAACACTAACACAAGTGCGAAAAGTGTTTTCCACACTAAAACAAGTGCAAAAGTGGTTTCCTGCACCAACACAAGTGCGAAAAGTGGTTTTTCAACACTAACACAAGTGCGAAAAGTGTTTTTTCAACACTAAAACAAGTGCGAAAAGTGGTTTTTCAACACTAACACAAGTGCGAAAAGTGGTTTATCAACACTAACACAAGTGCGAAAAGTGTTTTTTCCACACTAATACAAGTGCAAAAGTGGTTTCCTGCACCAACACAAGTGCGAAAAGTGGTTTTTCAACACTAACACAAGTGCGAAAAGTGGTTTTTCAACACTAACACAAGTGCAAAAAGTGGTTTTTCAACACTAACACAAGTGCGAAAAGTGTTTTTTCCACACTAATACAAGTGCAAAAGTGGTTTCCTGTACCAACACAAATGCGAAAAGTGGTTTTTCAACACTAACACAAGTGCGAAAAGTGGTTTTTCAACACTATCACAAGTGCAAAAAGTGTTTTTTCCACACTAATACAAGTGCAAAAGTGGTTTCCTGCACCAACACAAGTGCGAAAAGTGGTTTTTCAACACTAACACAAGTGCGAAAAGTGGTTTTTCAACACTAACACAAGTGCGAAAAGTGGTTTTTCAACACTATCACAAGTGCAAAAAGTGTTTTTCCACACTAATACAAGTGCAAAAGTGGTTTTCTGCACCAACACAAGTGCGAAAAGTGGTTTTTCAACACTAACACAAGTGCGGAAAGTGGTTTTTCAACACTAACACAAGTGCGAAAAGTGTTTTCCACACTAAAACAAGTGCAAAAGTGGTTTCCTGCACCAACACAAGTGCGAAAAGTGGTTTTTCAACACTAACACAAGTGCGAAAAGTGGTTTTTCAACACTAAAACAAGTGCGAAAAGTGGTTTTTCAACACTAACACAAGTGCGAAAAGTGGTTTATCAACACTAACACAAGTGCGAAAAGTGTTTTTCCACACTAATACAAGTGCAAAAGTGGTTTCCTGCACCAACACAAGTGCGAAAAGTGGTTTTTCAACCCTGACACAAGTGCGAAAAGTGGTTTTTCAACACTAACACAAGTGCGAAAAGTGGTTTTTCCACACTAATACAAGTGCAAAAGTGGTTTCCTGCACCAACACAAGTGCGAAAAGTGGTTTTTCAACACTAACACAAGTGCGAAAAGTGGTTTTTCAACACTAAAACAAGTGCGAAAAGTGGTTTTTCAACACTAACACAAGTGCGAAAAGTGGTTTATCAACACTAACACAAGTGCGAAAAGTGTTTTTTCCACACTAATACAAGTGCAAAAGTGGTTTCCTGCACCAACACAAGTGCGAAAAGTGGTTTTTCAACACTAACACAAGTGCGAAAAGTGGTTTTTCAACACTAACACAAGTGCAAAAAGTGGTTTTTCAACACTAACACAAGTGTGAAAAGTGTTTTTTCCACACTAATACAAGTGCAAAAGTGGTTTCCTGTACCAACACAAATGCGAAAAGTGGTTTTTCAACACTAACACAAGTGCGAAAAGTGGTTTTTCAACACTATCACAAGTGCAAAAAGTGTTTTTTCCACACTAATACAAGTGCAAAAGTGGTTTCCTGCACCAAAACAAGTGCAAAAAGTGGTTTTTCAACACTAACACAAGTGCGAAAAGTGGTTTTTCAACAATAACATAAGTGCGAAAAGTGGTTTTTCAACACTAACACAAGTGCGAAAAGTGGTTTTTCCACACTAATACAAGTGCAAAAGTGGTTTTCCACACTAATACAAGTGCGAAAAGTGGTTTTTCAACACTAACACAAGTTCAAAAAGTGGTTTTTCAACACTATCACAAGTGCAAAAAGTGTTTTTTCCACACTAATACAAGTGCAAAAGTGGTTTCCTGCACAAACACAAGAGCGAAAAGTGGTTTTTCAACACTAACACAAGTGCGAAAAGTTGTTTTTCAACACTAACACAAGTGCGAAAAGTGGTTTTTCAACACTAACACAAGTGCGAAAAGTGGTTTTTCAACACTATCACAAGTGCAAAAAGTGTTTTTTCCACACTAATACAAGTGCAAAAGTGGTTTCCTGCACCAACACAAGTGCGAAAAGTGGTTTTTCAACACTAACACAAGTGCGAAAAGTGGTTTTTCAACACTAACGCAAGTGCGAAAAGTGGTTTTTCAACACTATCACAAGTGCAAAAAGTGTTTTTCCACACTAATACAAGTGCAAAAGTGGTTTTCTGCACCAACACAAGTGCGAAAAGTGGTTTTTCAACACTAACACAAGTGCGAAAAGTGGTTTTTCAACACTAACACAAGTGCAAAAAGTGTTTTCCACACTAATACAAGTGCAAAAGTGGTTTCCTGCACCAACACAAGTGCGAAAAGTGGTTTTTCAACACTAACACAAGTGTGAAAAGTGGTTTTTCAACACTAAAACAAGTGCGAAAAGTGGTTTTTCAACACTAACACAAGTGCGAAAAGTGGTTTATCAACACTAACACAAGTGCAAAAAGTGTTTTTCCACACTAATACAAGTGCAAAAGTGGTTTCCTGCACCAACACAAGTGCGAAAAGTGGTTTTTCAACCCTGACACAAGTGCGAAAAGTGGTTTTTCAACACTAACACAAGTGCGAAAAGTGGTTTTTCCACACTAATACAAGTGCAAAAGTGGTTTCCTGCACCAACACAAGTGCGAAAAGTGGTTTTTCAACACTAACACAAGTGCGAAAAGTGGTTTTTCAACACTAAAACAAGTGGGAAAAGTGGTTTTTCAACACTAACACAAGTGCGAAAAGTGGTTTATCAACACTAACACAAGTGTGAAAAGTGTTTTTTCCACACTAATACAAGTGCAAAAGTGGTTTCCTGCACCAACACAAGTGCGAAAAGTGGTTTTTCAACACTAACACAAGTGCGAAAAGTGGTTTTTCAACACTAACACAAGTGCAAAAAGTGGTTTTTCAACACTAACACAAGTGCGAAAAGTGTTTTTTCCACACTAATACAAGTGCAAAAGTGGTTTCCTGCACCAACACAAATGCGAAAAGTGGTTTTTCAACACTAACACAAGTGCAAAAAGTGGTTTTTCAACACTATCACAAGTGCAAAAAGTGTTTTTTCCACACTAATACAAGTGCAAAAGTGGTTTCCTGCACCAACACAAGTGCGAAAAGTGGTTTTTCAACACTAACACATGTGCAAAAAGTGGTTTTTCAACACTAACGCAAGTGCGAAAAGTGGTTTTTCAACACTATCACAAGTGCAAAAAGTGTTTTTCCACACTAATACAAGTGCAAAAGTGGTTTTCTGCACCAACACAAGTGCGAAAAGTGGTTTTTCAACACTAACACAAGTGCGAAAAGTGGTTTTTCAACACTAACACAAGTGCGAAAAGTGTTTTCCACACTAATACAAGTGCAAAAGTGGTTTCCTGCACCAACACAAGTGCGAAAAGTGGTTTTTCAACACTAACACAAGTGCGAAAAGTGGTTTTTCAACACTAAAACAAGTGCGAAAAGTGGTTTTTCA
The DNA here is from genome assembly GCF_964187855.1 of Myxine glutinosa. Classification (NCBI taxonomy): domain Eukaryota; kingdom Metazoa; phylum Chordata; class Myxini; order Myxiniformes; family Myxinidae; genus Myxine; species Myxine glutinosa. Next base: position 28,274 of record NW_027619530.1, read on the forward strand.
ACACTAACACAAGTGCGAAAAGTGCTTTATCAACACTAACACAAGTGCGAAAAGTGTTTTTCCACACTAATACAAGTGCAAAAGTGGTTTCCTGCACCAACACAAGTGCGAAAAGTGGTTTTTCAACCCTGACACAAGTGCGAAAAGTGGTTTTTCAACACTAACACAAGTGCGAAAAGTGTTTTTTCCACACTAATACAAGTGCAAAAGTGGTTTCCTGCACCAACACAAGTGCGAAAAGTGGTTTTTCAACACTAACACAAGTGCGAAAAGTGGTTTTTCAACACTAACAAAAGTGCCAAAAGTGGTTTTTCAACACTATCACAAGTGCAAAAAGTGTTTTTCCACACTAATACAAGTGCAAAAAGTGGTTTTTCAACACTAACACAAGTGCGAAATGTGTTTTTTCCACACTAATACAAGTGCAAAAGTGGTTTCCTGCACCAACACAAATGCGAAAAGTGGTTTTTCAACACTAACACAAGTGCGAAAAGTGGTTTTTCAACACTATCACAAGTGCAAAAAGTGTTTTTTCCACACTAATACAAGTGCAAAAGTGGTTTCCTGCACCAACACAAGTGCGAAAAGTGGTTTTTCAACACTAACACAAGTGCGAAAAGTGGTTTTTCAACACTAACGCAAGTGCGAAAAGTGGTTTTTCAACACTATCACAAGTGCAAAAAGTGTTTTTCCACACGAATACAAGTGCAAAAGTGGTTTTCTGCACCAACACAAGTGCGAAAAGTTTTTTTTCAACACTAACACAAGTGCGAAAAGTGGTTTTTCAACACTAACACAAGTGCGAAAAGTGTTTTCCACACTAATACAAGTGCAAAAGTGGTTTCCTGCACCAATACAAGTGCGAAAAGTGGTTTTTCAACACTAACACAAGTGCGAAAAGTGGTTTTTCAACACTAAAACAAGTGCGAAAAGTGGTTTTTCAACACTAACACAAGTGCGAAAAGTGGTTTATCAACACTAACACAAGTGCGAAAAGTGTTTTTCCATACTAATACAAGTGCAAAAGTGGTTTCCTGCACCAACACAAGTGCGAAAAGTGGTTTTTCAACCCTGACACAAGTGCGAAAAGTGGTTTTTCAACACTAACACAAGTGCGAAAAGTGGTTTTTCCACACTAATACAAGTGCAAAAGTGGTTTCCTGCACCAACACAAGTGCGAAAAGTGGTTTTTCAACACTAACACAAGTGCGAAAAGTGGTTTTTCAACACAAAAACAAGTGCGAAAAGTGGTTTTTCAACACTAACACAAGTGCGAAAAGTGGTTTATCAACACTAACACAAGTGCGAAAAGTGTTTTTTCCACACTAATACAAGTGTAAAAGTGGTTTCCTGCACCAACACAAGTGCGAAAAGTGGTTTTTCAACACTAACACAAGTGCGAAATGTGGTTTTTCAACACTAACACAAGTGCAAAAAGTGGTTTTTCAACACTAACACAAGTGCGAAAAGTGTTTTTTCCACACTAATACAAGTGCAAAAGTGGTTTCCTGTACCAACACAAATGCGAAAAAAGTGGTTTTTCAACACTAACACAAGTGCGAAAAGTGGTTTTTCAACACTATCACAAGTGCAAAAAGTGTTTTTTCCACACTAATACAAGTGCAAAAGTGGTTTCCTGCACCAACACAAGTGCGAAAAGTGGTTTTTCAACACTAACACAAGTGCGAAAAGTGGTTTTTCAACACTAACGCAAGTGCGAAAAGTGGTTTTTCAACACTATCACAAGTGCAAAAAGTGTTTTTCCACACTAATACAAGTGCAAAAGTGGTTTTCTGCACCAACACAAGTGCGAAAAGTGGTTTTTCAACACTAACACAAGTGCGAAAAGTGGTTTTTCAACACTAACACAAGTGCGAAAAGTGTTTTCCACACTAATACAAGTGCAAAAGTGGTTTCCTGCACCAACACAAGTGCGAAAAGTGGTTTTTCAACACTAACACAAGTGCGAAAAGTGGTTTTTCAACACTAAAACAAGTGCGAAAAGTGGTTTTTCAACACTAACACAAGTGCGAAAAGTGGTTTATCAACACTAACACAAGTGCGAAAAGTGTTTTTCCACACTAATACAAGTGCAAAAGTGGTTTCCTGCACCAACACAAGTGCGAAAAGTAGTTTTTCAACCCTGACACAAGTGCGAAAAGTGGTTTTTCAACACTAACACAAGTGCGAAAAGTGGTTTTTCCACACTAATACAAGTGCAAAAGTGGTTTCCTGCACCAACACAAGTGCGAAAAGTGGTTTTTCAACACTAACACAAGTGCGAAAAGTGTTTTTTCAACACTAAAACAAGTGCGAAAAGTGGTTTTTCAACACTAAAACAAGTGCGAAAAGTGGTTTTTCAACACTAACACAAGTGCGAAAAGTGGTTTATCAACACTAACACAAGTGCGAAAAGTGTTTTTTCCACACTAATACAAGTGCAAAAGTGGTTTCCTGCACCAACACAAGTGCGAAAAGTGGTTTTTCAACACTAACACAAGTGCGAAAAGTGGTTTTTCAACACTAACACAAGTGCAAAAAGTGGTTTTTCAACACTAACACAAGTGCGAAAAGTGTTTTTTCCACACTAATACAAGTGCAAAAGTGGTTTCCTGCACCAACACAAATGCGAAAAGTGGTTTTTCAACACTAACACAAGTGCGAAAAGTGGTTTTTCAACACTATCACAAGTGCAAAAAGTGTTTTTTCCACACTAATACAAGTGCAAAAGTGGTTTCCTGCACCAACACAAGTGCGAAAAGTGGTTTTTCTACACTAACACAAGTGCGAAAAGTGGTTTTTCAACACTAACGCAAGTGCGAAAAGTGGTTTTTCAACACTATCACAAGTGCAAAAAGTGTTTTTCCACACTAATACAAGTGCCAAAGTGGTTTTCTGCACCAACACAAGTGCGAAAAGTGGTTTTTCAACACTAACACAAGTGCGAAAAGTGGTTTTTCAACACTAACACAAGTGCGAAAAGTGTTTTCCACACTAATACAAGTGCAAAAGTGGTTTCCTGCACCAACACAAGTGCGAAAAGTGGTTTTTCAACACTAACACAAGTGCGAAAAGTGGTTTTTCAACACTAAAACAAGTGCGAAAAGTGGTTTTTCAACACTAACACAAGTGCGAAAAGTGGTTTATCAACACTAACACAAGTGCGAAAAGTGTTTTTCCACACTAATACAAGTGCAAAAGTGGTTTCCTGCACCAACACAAGTGCGAAAAGTGGTTTTTCAACCCTGACACAAGTGCGAAAAGTGGTTTTTCAACACTAACACAAGTGCGAAAAGTGGTTTTTCCACACTAATACAAGTGCAAAAGTGGTTTCCTGCACCAACACAAGTGCGAAAAGTGGTTTTTCAACACTAACACAAGTGCGAAAAGTGGTTTTTCAACACTAAAACAAGTGCGAAAAGTGGTTTTTCAACACTAACACAAGTGCGAAAAGTGGTTTATCAACACTAACACAAGTGCAAAAAGTGTTTTTTCCACACTAATACAAGTGCAAAAGTGGTTTCCTGCACCAACACAAGTGCGAAAAGTGGTTTTTCAACACTAACACAAGTGCGAAAAGTGGTTTTTCAACACTAACACAAGTGCAAAAAGTGGTTTTTCAACACTAACACAAGTGCGAAAAGTGTTTTTTCCACACTAATACAAGTGCAAAAGTGGTTTCCTGCACCAACACAAATGCGAAAAGTGGTTTTTCAACACTATCACAAGTGCAAAAAGTGTTTTTTCCACACTAATAAAAGTGCAAAAGTGGTTTCCTGCACCAACACAAGTGCGAAAAGTGTTTTTTCAACACTAACACAAGTGCGAAAAGTGGTTTTTCAACACTAACGCAAGTGCGAAAAGTGGTTTTTCAACACTATCACAAGTGCAAAAAGTGTTTTTCCACACTAATACAAGTGCAAAAGTGGTTTTCTGCACCAACACAAGTGCGAAAAGTGGTTTTTCAACACTAACACAAGTGCGAAAAGTGGTTTTTCAACACTAACACAAGTGCGAAAAGTGTTTTCCACACTAATACAAGTGCAAAAGTGGTTTCCTGCACCAACACAAGTGCGAAAAGTGGTTTTTCAACACTAACACAAGTGCGAAAAGTGGTTTTTCAACACTAAAACAAGTGCGAAAAGTGGTTTTTCAACACTAACACAAGTGCGAAAAGTGGTTTATCAACACTAACACAAGTGCGAAAAGTGTTTTTCCACACTAATACAAGTGCAAAAGTGGTTTCCTGCACCAACACAAGTGCGAAAAGTGGTTTTTCAACCCTGACACAAGTGCGAAAAGTGGTTTTTCAACACTAACACAAGTGCGAAAAGTGGTTTTTACACACTAATACAAGTGCAAAAGTGGTTTCCTGCACCAATACAAGTGCGAAAAGTGGTTTTTCAACACTAACACAAGTGCGAAAAGTGGTTTTTCAACGCTATCACAAGTGCAAAAAGTGTTTTTTCCACACTAATACAAATGCAAAAGTGGTTTCCTGCACCAACACAAGTGCGAAAAGTGGTTTTCAACACTAACACAAGTGCGAAAAGTGGTTTTTAAACACTAACACAAGTGCGAAAAGTGTTTTTTCCACACTAATACAAGTGCAAAAGTGGTTTCCTGCACCAAAACAAGTGCGAAAAGTGGTTTTTCAACACTAACACAAGTGCGAAAAGTGTTTTTTCAACAATAACACAAGTGCGAAAAGTGGTTTTTCAACACTAACACAAGTGCGAAAAGTGGTTTTTCCACACTAATACAAGTGCAAAAGTGGTTTCCTGCACCAACACAAGTGCGAAAAGTGGTTTTTCAACACTAACACAAGTTCAAAAAGTGGTTTTTCAACACTATCACAAGTGCAAAAAGTGTTTTTTCCACACTAATACAAGTGCAAAAGTGGTTTCCTGCACAAACACAAGAGCGAAAAGTGGTTTTTCAACACTAACACAAGTGTGAAAAGTGGTTTTTCAACACTAACACAAGTGCGAAAAGTGGTTTTTCAACACTAACACAAGTGCGAAAACTGGTTTTTCAACACAATCACAAGTGCAAAAAGTGTTTTTTCTACACTAATACAAGTGCAAAAGTGGTTTCCTGCACCAACACAAGTGCGAAAAGTGGTTTTTCAACACTAACACAAGTGTGAAAAGTGGTATTTCAACACTAACACAAGTGCGAAAAGTGTTTTTTCCACACTAATACAAGTGCAAAAGTGGTTTCCTGCACCAACACAAGTGCGAAAAGTGGTTTTTCAACACTAACACAAGTGCAAAAAGTGGTTTTTCAACACTAACACAAGTGCGAAAAGTGGTTTTTCAACACTAACACAAGTGCGAAAAGTGGTTTTTCCACACTAATACAAGAGCAAAAGTGGTTTCCTGCACCAACACAAGTGCGAAAAGTGGTTTTCCAACACTAACACAAGTTCGAAAAGTGGTTTTTCAACACTATCACAAGTGCAAAAAGTGTTTTTTCCACACTAATACAAGTGCAAATGTGATTTCCTGCTCCAACACGAGTGCGAAAAGTGGTTTTTCAACACTAACACAAGTGCGAAAAGTGGTTTTTCAACACTAACACAAGTGCGAAAAGTGGTTTTTCAACACTATCATAAGTGCAAAAAGTGTTTTTCCACACAAATACATGTGCAAAAGTGGTTTCCTGCACCAACACAAGTGCGAAAAGTGGTTTTTCAACACTAACACAAGTGCGAAAAGTGGTTTTTAAACACTAACACAAGTGCGAAAGGTGGTTTTTCAACACTATCACAAGTGCAAAAAGTGTTTTTCCACACTAATACAAGAGCAAAAGTGGTTTTCTGCACTAACACAAGTGCGAAAAGTGGTTTTTCAACACTAACACAAGTGCGAAAAGTGTTTTTTCCACACTAATACAAGTGCAAAAGTGGTTTCCTGCACCAACACAAGTGCGAAAAGTGGTTTTTCAGCACTAACACAAGTGCGAAAAGTGGTTTTTCAACACTAAAACAAGTGCGAAAAGTGGTTTTTCAACACTAACACAAGTGCGAAAAGTGGTTTATCAACACTAACACAAGTGCGAAAAGTGTTTTTCCACACTAATACAAGTGCAAAAGTGGTTTCCTGCACCAACACAAGTGCGAAAAGTGGTTTTTCAACACTAACACAAGTGCGAAAAGTGGTATTTCAACACTAACACAAGTGCAAAAAGTGGTTTTTCAACACTAACGCAAGTGCGAAAAGTGGTTTTTCCACACTAATACAAGAGCAAAAGTGGTTTCCTGCACCAACACAAGTGCGAAAAGTGGTTTTTCAACACTAACACAAGTGCGAAAAGTGGTTTTTCAACGCTATCACAAGTGCGAAAAGTGTTTCTTCCACACTAATACAAGTGCAAAAGTGGTTTCCTGCACCAACACAAGTGCGAAAAGTGGTTTTTCAACACTAACACAAGTGCAAAAAGTGGTTTTTCAACACTAACACAAGTGCGAAAAGTCGTTTTTCAACACTAACACAAATGCGAAAAGTGGTTTTTCCACACTAATACAAGTGCAAAAGTGGTTTCCTGCACCAACACAAGTGCGAAAAGTGGTTTTCAACACTAACACAAGTTCGAAAAGTGGTTTTTCAACACTATCACAAGTGCAAAAAGTGTTTTTCCACACTAATACAAGTGCAAAAGTGGTTTTCTGCACCAACACAAGTGCGAAAAGTGGTTTTTCAACACTAACACAAGTGCGAAAAGTGGTTTTTCAACACTAACACAAGTGCAAAAAGTGTTTTCCACACTAATACAAGTGCAAAAGTGGTTTCCTGCACCAACACAAGTGCGAAAAGTGGTTTTTCAACACTAACACAAGTGTGAAAAGTGGTTTTTCAACACTAAAACAAGTGCGAAAAGTGGTTTTTCAACACTAACACAAGTGCGAAAAGTGGTTTATCAACACTAACACAAGTGCAAAAAGTGTTTTTCCACACTAATACAAGTGCAAAAGTGGTTTCCTGCACCAACACAAGTGCGAAAAGTGGTTTTTCAACCCTGACACAAGTGCGAAAAGTGGTTTTTCAACACTAACACAAGTGCGAAAAGTGGTTTTTCCACACTAATACAAGTGCAAAAGTGGTTTCCTGCACCAACACAAGTGCGAAAAGTGGTTTTTCAACACTAACACAAGTGCGAAAAGTGGTTTTTCAACACTAAAACAAGTGGGAAAAGTGGTTTTTCAACACTAACACAAGTGCGAAAAGTGGTTTATCAACACTAACACAAGTGTGAAAAGTGTTTTTTCCACACTAATACAAGTGCAAAAGTGGTTTCCTGCACCAACACAAGTGCGAAAAGTGGTTTTTCAACACTAACACAAGTGCGAAAAGTGGTTTTTCAACACTAACACAAGTGCAAAAAGTGGTTTTTCAACACTAACACAAGTGCGAAAAGTGTTTTTTCCACACTAATACAAGTGCAAAAGTGGTTTCCTGCACCAACACAAATGCGAAAAGTGGTTTTTCAACACTAACACAAGTGCAAAAAGTGGTTTTTCAACACTATCACAAGTGCAAAAAGTGTTTTTTCCACACTAATACAAGTGCAAAAGTGGTTTCCTGCACCAACACAAGTGCGAAAAGTGGTTTTTCAACACTAACACAAGTGCAAAAAGTGGTTTTTCAACACTAACGCAAGTGCGAAAAGTGGTTTTTCAACACTATCACAAGTGCAAAAAGTGTTTTTCCACACTAATACAAGTGCAAAAGTGGTTTTCTGCACCAACACAAGTGCGAAAAGTGGTTTTTCAACACTAACACAAGTGCGAAAAGTGGTTTTTCAACACTAACACAAGTGCGAAAAGTGTTTTCCACACTAATACAAGTGCAAAAGTGGTTTCCTGCACCAACACAAGTGCGAAAAGTGGTTTTTCAACACTAACACAAGTGCGAAAAGTGGTTTTTCAACACTAAAACAAGTGCGAAAAGTGGTTTTTCAACACTAACACAAGTGCGAAAAGTGCTTTATCAACACTAACACAAGTGCGAAAAGTGTTTTTCCACACTAATACAAGTGCAAAAGTGGTTTCCTGCACCAACACAAGTGCGAAAAGTGGTTTTTCAACCCTGACACAAGTGCGAAAAGTGGTTTTTCAACACTAACACAAGTGCGAAAAGTGTTTTTTCCACACTAATACAAGTGCAAAAGTGGTTTCCTGCACCAACACAAGTGCGCAAAGTGGTTTTTCAACACTAACACAAGTGCGAAAAGTGGTTTTTCAACACTAACAAAAGTGCCAAAAGTGGTTTTTCAACACTATCACAAGTGCAAAAAGTGTTTTTCCACACTAATACAAGTGCAAAAAGTGGTTTTTCAACACTAACACAAGTGCGAAATGTGTTTTTTCCACACTAATACAAGTGCAAAAGTGGTTTCCTGCACCAACACAAATGCGAAAAGTGGTTTTTCAACACTAACACAAGTGCGAAAAGTGGTTTTTCAACACTATCACAAGTGCAAAAAGTGTTTTTTCCACACTAATACAAGTGCAAAAGTGGTTTCCTGCACCAACACAAGTGCGAAAAGTGGTTTTTCAACACTAACACAAGTGCGAAAAGTGGTTTTTCAACACTAACGCAAGTGCGAAAAGTGGTTTTTCAACACTATCACAAGTGCAAAAAGTGTTTTTCCACACGAATACAAGTGCAAAAGTGGTTTTCTGCACCAACACAAGTGCGAAAAGTTTTTTTTCAACACTAACACAAGTGCGAAAAGTGGTTTTTCAACACTAACACAAGTGCGAAAAGTGTTTTCCACACTAATACAAGTGCAAAAGTGGTTTCCTGCACCAACACAAGTGCGAAAAGTGGTTTTTCAACACTAACACAAGTGCGAAAGTGGTTTTTCAACACTAAAACAAGTGCGAAAAGTGGTTTTTCAACACTAACACAAGTGCGAAAAGTGGTTTATCAACACTAACACAAGTGCGAAAAGTGTTTTTCCATACTAATACAAGTGCAAAAGTGGTTTCCTGCACCAACACAAGTGCGAAAAGTGGTTTTTCAACCCTGACACAAGTGCGAAAAGTGGTTTTTCAACACTAACACAAGTGCGAAAAGTGGTTTTTCCACACTAATACAAGTGCAAAAGTGGTTTCCTGCACCAACACAAGTGCGAAAAGTGGTTTTTCAACACTAACACAAGTGCGAAAAGTGGTTTTTCAACACAAAAACAAGTGCGAAAAGTGGTTTTTCAACACTAACACAAGTGCGAAAAGTGGTTTATCAACACTAACACAAGTGCGAAAAGTGTTTTTTCCACACTAATACAAGTGTAAAAGTGGTTTCCTGCACCAACACAAGTGCGAAAAGTGGTTTTTCAACACTAACACAAGTGCGAAATGTGGTTTTTCAACACTAACACAAGTGCAAAAAGTGGTTTTTCAACACTAACACAAGTGCGAAAAGTGTTTTTTCCACACTAATACAAGTGCAAAAGTGGTTTCCTGTACCAACACAAATGCGAAAAAAGTGGTTTTTCAACACTAACACAAGTGCGAAAAGTGGTTTTTCAACACTATCACAAGTGCAAAAAGTGTTTTTTCCACACTAATACAAGTGCAAAAGTGGTTTCCTGCACCAACACAAGTGCGAAAAGTGGTTTTTCAACACTAACACAAGTGCGAAAAGTGGTTTTTCAACACTAACGCAAGTGCGAAAAGTGGTTTTTCAACACTATCACAAGTGCAAAAAGTGTTTTTCCACACTAATACAAGTGCAAAAGTGGTTTTCTGCACCAACACAAGTGCGAAAAGTGGTTTTTCAACACTAACACAAGTGCGAAAAGTGGTTTTTCAACACTAACACAAGTGCGAAAAGTGTTTTCCACACTAATACAAGTGCAAAAGTGGTTTCCTGCACCAACACAAGTGCGAAAAGTGGTTTTTCAACACTAACACAAGTGCGAAAGTGGTTTTTCAACACTAAAACAAGTGCGAAAAGTGGTTTTTCAACACTAACACAAGTGCGAAAAGTGGTTTATCAACACTAACACAAGTGCGAAAAGTGTTTTTCCACACTAATACAAGTGCAAAAGTGGTTTCCTGCACCAACACAAGTGCGAAAAGTAGTTTTTCAACCCTGACACAAGTGCGAAAAGTGGTTTTTCAACACTAACACAAGTGCGAAAAGTGGTTTTTCCACACTAATACAAGTGCAAAAGTGGTTTCCTGCACCAACACAAGTGCGAAAAGTGGTTTTTCAACACTAACACAAGTGCGAAAAGTGTTTTTTCAACACTAAAACAAGTGCGAAAAGTGGTTTTTCAACACTAAAACAAGTGCGAAAAGTGGTTTTTCAACACTAACACAAGTGCGAAAAGTGGTTTATCAACACTAACACAAGTGCGAAAAGTGTTTTTTCCACACTAATACAAGTGCAAAAGTGGTTTCCTGCACCAACACAAGTGCGAAAAGTGGTTTTTCAACACTAACACAAGTGCGAAAAGTGGTTTTTCAACACTAACACAAGTGCAAAAAAGTGGTTTTTCAACACTAACACAAGTGCGAAAAGTGTTTTTTCCACACTAATACAAGTGCAAAAGTGGTTTCCTGCACCAACACAAATGCGAAAAGTGGTTTTTCAACACTAACACAAGTGCGAAAAGTGGTTTTTCAACACTATCACAAGTGCAAAAAGTGTTTTTTCCACACTAATACAAGTGCAAAAGTGGTTTCCTGCACCAACACAAGTGCGAAAAGTGGTTTTTCTACACTAACACAAGTGCGAAAAGTGGTTTTTCAACACTAACGCAAGTGCGAAAAGTGGTTTTTCAACACTATCACAAGTGCAAAAAGTGTTTTTCCACACTAATACAAGTGCAAAAGTGGTTTTCTGCACCAACACAAGTGCGAAAAGTGGTTTTTCAACACTAACACAAGTGCGAAAAGTGGTTTTTCAACACTAACACAAGTGCGAAAAGTGTTTTTCCACACTAATACAAGTGCAAAAGTGGTTTCCTGCACCAACACAAGTGCGAAAAGTGGTTTTTCAACCCTGACACAAGTGCGAAAAGTGGTTTTTCAACACTAACACAAGTGCGAAAAGTGGTTTTTCCACACTAATACAAGTGCAAAAGTGGTTTCCTGCACCAACACAAGTGCGAAAAGTGGTTTTTCAACACTAACACAAGTGCGAAAAGTGGTTTTTCAACACTAAAACAAGTGCGAAAAGTGGTTTTTCAACACTAACACAAGTGCGAAAAGTGGTTTATCAACACTAACACAAGTGCAAAAAGTGTTTTTTCCACACTAATACAAGTGCAAAAGTGGTTTCCTGCACCAACACAAGTGCGAAAAGTGGTTTTTCAACACTAACACAAGTGCGAAAAGTGGTTTTTCAACACTAACACAAGTGCAAAAAGTGGTTTTTCAACACTAACACAAGTGCGAAAAGTGTTTTTTCCACACTAATACAAGTGCAAAAGTGGTTTCCTGCACCAACACAAATGCGAAAAGTGGTTTTTCAACACTATCACAAGTGCAAAAAGTGTTTTTTCCACACTAATAAAAGTGCAAAAGTGGTTTCC
>NW_027619531.1:0-39747 GCF_964187855.1 Myxine glutinosa
GAAAAAACACTTTTCGCACTTGTGTTAGTGTTGAAAAAACCACTTTTCGTACTTGTGTTGGTGCAGGAAACCACTTTTTGCACTTGTATTAGTGTGGAAAAAACACTTTCGCACTTGTGTTAGAGTTGAAAAAACACTTTTTCGCACTTGTGTTAGTGTTGAAAAAACCACTTTTCGCACTTGTGTTGGTGCAGGAAACCACTTTTGCACTTGTATTAGTGTGGAAAAAACACTTTTTGCACTTGTGTTAGTGTTGAAAAACCACTTTTCGCACTTGTGTTAGTGTTGAAAAACCACTTTTCGCACTTGTGTTGGTGCAGGAAACCACTTTTGCACTTGTATTAGTGTGGAAAAAAACACTTTTTGCACTTGTGATAGTGTTGAAAAACCACTTTTCGCACTCTGTGTTAGTGTTGAAAAAACCACTTTTCGCACTTGTGTTAGTGTTGAAAAACCACTTTTCGCACTTATGTTGGTGCAGGAAACCACTTTTGCACTTGTATTAGTGTGGAAAAAACACTTTTTGCACTTGTGATAGTGTTGAAAAACCACTTTTCGCACTTGTGTTAGTGTTGAAAAACCACTTTTCGCACTTGTGTTAGTGTTGAAAAACCACTTTTCGCACTTGTGTTAGTGTTGAAAAACCACTTTTCGCACTTGTGTTGGTGCAGGAAACCACTTTTGCACTTGTATTAGTGTGGAAAAAAACACTTTTCGCACTTGTGTTAGTGTTGAAAAACCACTTTTCGCACTTGTGTTTGTGCAGGAAACCACTTTTGCACTTGTATTAGTGTGGAAAAAAACACTTTTTGCACTTGTGATAGTGTTGAAAAACCACTTTTCGCACTTGTGTTAGTGTTGAAAAACCACTTTTCGCACTTGTGTTAGTGTTGAAAAACCACTTTTCGCACTTGTGTTGGTGCAGGAAACCACTTTTGCACTTGTATTGGTGTGGAAAAAAACACTTTTTGCACTTGTGATAGTGTTGAAAAACCACTTTTCGCACTTGTGTTAGTGTTGAAAAACCACTTTTCGCACTTGTGTTAGTGTTGAAAAACCACTTTTCGCACTTGGGTTGGTGCAGGAAACCACTTTTGCACTTGTATTAGTGTGGAAAAACCACTTTTCGCACTTGTGTTAGTGTTGAAAAACCACTTTTCGCACTTGTGTTGGTGCAAGAAACCACTTTTGCACTTGTATTAGTGTGGAAAACACACTTTTTGCACTTGTGTTAGTGTTGAAAAACCACTTTTCGCACTTGTGTTAGTGTTGAAAAACCACTTTTCGCACTTCTGTTAGTGTTGAAAAACCACTTTTCGCACTTGTGTTTTGTGCAGGAAACCACTTTTGCTCTTGTATTAGTGTGGAAAAAAACACTTTTTGCACTTGTGTTAGTGTTGAAAAACCACTTTTCGCACTTGTGTTGGTGCAGGAAACCACTTTTGCACTTGTATTAGTGTGGAAAAAAACACTTTTCGCACTTGTGCTCATGTTGAAAAACCACTTTTGGCACTTGTGTTGGTGCAGGAAACCACTTTTGCACTTGTATTAGTGTGGAAAAAACACTTTTTGCACTTGTGATAGTGTTGAAAAAACCACTTTTCGCACTTGTGTTAGTGTTGAAAAACAACTTTTTCGCACTTGTGTTAGTGTTCAAAAAACCACTTTTCGCACTTGTGTTGGTGCAGGAAACCACTTTTGCACTTGTATTAGTGTGGAAAAACCACTTTTTCGCACTTGTGTTAGTGTTGAAAAACCACTTTTTCGCACTTGTGTTAGTGTTGAAAAACCACTTTTCGCACTTGTGTTGGTGCAGGGAAACCACTTTTGCACTTGTATTAGTGTGGAAAAAAACACTTTTTGCACTTGTGATAGTGTTGAAAAACCACTTTTTGCACTTGTGTTAGTGTTGAAAAAACCACTTTTCGCACTTGTGTTAGTGTTGAAAAACCACTTTTCGCACTTGTGTTGGTGCAGGAAACCACTTTTGCACTTGTATTAGTGTGGAAAAACCACTTTTCGCACTTGTGTTAGTGTTGAAAAAACCAATTTTCACACTTGTGTTAGTGTTGAAAAACCACTTTTCGCACTTGTGTTGGTAGCAGAGAAACCACTTTTGCACTTGTATTAGTGTGGAAAAAAACACTTTTTGCACTTGTGATAGTGTTGAAAAAACCACTTTTCGTACTTGTGTTAGTGGTTGAAAAACCACTTTTCGCACTTGTGTTGGTGCAGGAAACCACTTTTGCACTTGTATTAGTGTGGAAAAAAACACTTTCCGCACTTGTGTTAGTGTTGAAAAACCACTTTTCGCACTTGTGTTGGTGCAGGAAACCACTTTTGCACTTGTATTAGTGTGGAAAAAAACACTTTTTGCACTTGTGATAGTGTTGAAAAACCACTTTTCGCACTTGTGTTAGTGTTGAAAAACCACTTTTGCACTTGTGTTAGTGTTGAAAAACCACTTTTCGCATTTGTGTTGGTGCAGGAAACCACTTTTGCACTTGTATTAGTGTGGAAAAACCACTTTTCGCACTTGTGTTAGTGTTGAAAAACCACTTTTCGTACTTGTGTTGGTGCAGGAAACCACTTTTGCACATGTATTAGTGTGGAAAAAACACTTTTCGCACTTGTGTTAGTGTTGAAAAAACCACTTTTCGCACTTGTTGTTAGTGTTGAAAAAACTCACTTTTCGCACTTGTGTTGGTGCAGGAAACCACTTTTGCACTTGTATTAGTGTGGAAAAAACACTTTTTGCACTTGTGATAGTGTTGAAAAACCACTTTTTGCACTTGTGTTAGTGTTGAAAAACCACTTTTCGCACTTGTGTTGGTGCAGGAAACCACTTTTGCACTTGTATTAGTGTGGAAAAAACACTTTTTTGCACTTGTGATAGTGTTGAAAAACCACTTTTCGCACTTGTGTTAGTGTTGAAAAACCACTTTTCGCACTTGTGTTAGTGTTGAAAAACCACTTTTCGCACTTATGTTGGTGCAGGAAACCACTTTTGCACTTGTATTAGTGTGGAAAAAAACACTTTTTGCACTTGTGATAGTGTTGAAAAACCACTTTTCGCACTTGTGTTAGTGTTGAAAAACCACTTGTCGCACTTGTGTTAGTGTTGAAAAACCACTTTTCGCACTTGTGTTGGTGCAGGGAAACCACTTTTGCACTTGTATTAGTGTGGAAAAAACACTTTTCCGCACTTGTGTTAGTGTTGAAAAACCACTTTTTCGCACTTGTGTTTGTGCAGGAAACCACTTTTGCACTTGTATTAGTGTGGAAAAAAACACTTTTTTGCACATGTGATAGTGTTGAAAAACCACTTTTCGCACTTGTGTTAGTGTTGAAAAACCACTTTTCGCACTTGTGTTAGTGTTGAAAAACCACTTTTCGCACTTGTGTTGGTGCAGGGAAACCACTTTTGCACTTGTATTGGTGTGGAAAAAAACACTTTTTGCACTTGTGATAGTGTTGAAAAACCACTTTTCGCACTTGTGTTAGTGTTGAAAAACCACTTTTCGCACTTGTGTTAGTGTTGAAAAACCACTTTTCGCACTTGTGTTGGTGCAGGAAACCACTTTTGCACTTGTATTAGTGTGGAAAAACCACTTTTCGCACTTGTGTTAGTGTTGAAAAACCACTTTTCGCACTTGTGTTGGTGCAAGAAACCACTTTTGCACTTGTATTAGTGTGGAAAAAAACACTTTTTGCACTTGTGTTAGTGTTGAAAAAACCACTTTTCGCACTTGTGTTAGTGTTGAAAAACCACTTTTCGCACTTGTGTTAGTATTGAAAAACCACTTTTCGCACTTGTGTTTGTGCAGGAAACCACTTTTGCTCTTGTATTATTGTGGAAAAAACACTTTTTGCACTTGTGTTAGTGTTGAAAAATGAAAAACCACTTTTCGCACTTGTGTTGGTGCAGGAAACCACTTTTGCACTTGTATTAGTGTGGAAAAAACACTTTTCGCACTTGTGCTCATGTTGAAAAACCACTTTTGGCACTTGTGTTGGTGCAGGAAACCACTTTTGCACTTGTATTAGTGTGGAAAAAACACTTTTTGCACTTGTGATAGTGTTGAAAAACCACTTTTCGCACTTGTGTTAGTGTTGAAAAACAACTTTTCGCACTTGTGTTAGTGTTCAAAAACCACTTTTCGCACTTGTGTTGGTGCAGGAAACCACTTTTGCACTTGTATTAGTGTGGAAAAACCACTTTTCGCACTTGTGTTAGTGTTGAAAAACCACTTTTCGCACTTGTGTTAGTGTTGAAAAACCACTTTTCGCACTTGTGTTGGTGCAGGAAACCACTTTTGCACTTGTATTAGTGTGGAAAAAACACTTTTTGCACTTGTGATAGTGTTGAAAAACCACTTTTTGCACTTGTGTTAGTGTTGAAAAACCACTTTTCGCACTTGTGTTAGTGTTGAAAAACCACTTTTCGCACTTGTGTTGGTGCAGGAAACCACTTTTGCACTTGTATTAGTGTGGAAAAACCACTTTTCGCACTTGTGTTAGTGTTGAAAAACCAATTTTCACACTTGTGTTAGTGTTGAAAAACCACTTTTCGCACTTGTGTTGGTGCAAGAAACCACTTTTGCACTTGTATTAGTGTGGAAAAAACACTTTTTGCACTTGTGATAGTGTTGAAAAACCACTTTTCGTACTTGTGTTAGTGTTGAAAAACCACTTTTCGCACTTGTGTTGGTGCCGGAAACCACTTTTGCACTTGTATTAGTGTGGAAAAAACACTTTCCGCACTTGTGTTAGTGTTGAAAAACCACTTTTCGCACTTGTGTTGGTGCAGGAAACCACGTTTGCACTTGTATTAGTGTGGAATAAACACTTTTTGCACTTGTGATATTGTTGAAAAACCACTTTTTGCACTTGTGTTAGTGTTGAAAAACCACTTTTTGCACCTGTGTTGGTGCAGGAAACCACTTTTGCACTTGTATTAGTGTGGAAAAAACACTTTTTGCACTTGTGTTAGTGTTGAAAAACCACTTTTCGCACTTGTGTTGGTGCAGGAAACCACTTTTGCACTTGTATTAGTGTGGAAAAAACACTTTTTTCACTTGTGATATTGTTGAAAAACCACTTTTCGCACTTGTTTTAGTGTTGAAAAACCACTTTTCGCACTTGTGTTAGTGTTGAAAAACCACTTTTCGCACTTGTGTTGGTGCAGGAAACCACTTTTGCACTTGTAGTAGTGTGGAAAAAACACTTTTTGCACTTGTGATAGTGTTGAAAAACCACTTTTCGCACTTGTGTTAGTGTTGAAAAACCACTTTTCGCACTTGTGTTAGTGTTGAAAAACCACTTTTTGCACCTGTGTTGGTGCAGGAAACCACTTTTGCACTTGTATTAGTGTGGAAAAAACACTTTTTGCACTTGTGTTAGTGTTGAAAAACCACTTTTCGCACTTGTGTTGGTGCAGGAAACCACTTTTGCACTTGTATTAGTGTGGAAAAAACACTTTTTTCCACTTTTGCACTTGTATTAGTGTGGAAAAAACACTTTTTTCACTTGTGATATTGTTGAAAAACCACTTTTCGCACTTGTTTTAGTGTTGAAAAACCACTTTTCGCACTTGTGTTAGTGTTGAAAAACCACTTTTCGCACTTGTGTTGGTGCAGGAAACCACTTTTGCACTTGTAGTAGTGTGGAAAAAACACTTTTTGCACTTGTGATAGTGTTGAAAAACCACTTTTCGCACTTGTGTTAGTGTTGAAAAACCACTTTTCGCACTTGTGTTAGTGTTGAAAAACCACTTTTTGCACCTGTGTTGGTGCAGGAAACCACTTTTGCACTTGTATTAGTGTGGAAAAAACACTTTTTGCACTTGTGTTAGTGTTGAAAAACCACTTTTCGCACTTGTGTTGGTGCAGGAAACCACTTTTGCACTTGTATTAGTGTGGAAAAAACACTTTTTTCACTTGTGATATTGAAAAACCACTTTTCGCACTTGTGTTAGTGTTGAAAAACCACTTTTCGCACCTGTGATGGTGCAGGAAACCACTTTTGCACTTGTCTTAGTGTGGAAAAAACACTTTTTGCACTTGTGGTAGTGTGGAAAAACCACTTTTCGCACTTGTGTTAGTGTTGAAAAACCACTTTTCGCACTTGTGTTGGTGCAGGAAACCACTTTTGCACTTGTATTATTGTGGAAAAAACACTTTTTGCACTTGTGATATTGTTGAAAAACCACTTTTCGCACTTGTTTTAGTGTTGAAAAACCACTTTTCGCACTTGTGTTAGTGTTGAAAAACCACTTTTCGCACTTGTGTTGGTGCAGGAAACCACTTTTGCACTTGTAGTAGTGTGGAAAAAACACTTTTTGCACATGTGATAGTGTTGAAAAACCACTTTTCGCACTTGTGTTAGTGTTGAAAAACCACTTTTCGCACTTGTGTTAGTGTTGAAAAACCACTTTTCGCACTTGTGTTGGTGCAGGAAACCACTTTTGCACTTGTATTGGTGTGGAAAAAACACTTTTTGCACTTGTGATAGTGTTGAAAAACCACTTTTCGCACTTGTGTTGGTGTTGAAAAACCACTTTTCGCACTTGTGTTAGTGTTGAAAAACCACTTTTCGCACTTGTGTTGGTGCAGGAAACCACTTTTGCACTTGTATTAGTGTGGAAAAACCACTTTTCGCACTTGTGTTAGTGTTGAAAAACCACTTTTCGCACTTGTGTTGGTGCAAGAAACCACTTTTGCACTTGTATTAGTGTGGAAAAAACACTTTTTGCACTTGTGTTAGTGTTGAAAAACCACTTTTCGCACTTGTGTTAGTGTTGAAAAACCACTTTTCGCACTTGTGTTAGTATTGAAAAACCACTTTTCGCACTTGTGTTTGTGCAGGAAACCACTTTTGCTCTTGTATTATTGTGGAAAAAACACTTTTTGCACTTGTGTTAGTGTTGAAAAACCACTTTTCGCACTTGTGTTGGTGCAGGAAACCACTTTTGCACTTGTATTAGTGTGGAAAAAACACTTTTCGCACTTGTGCTCATGTTGAAAAACCACTTTTGGCACTTGTGTTGGTGCAGGAAACCACTTTTGCACTTGTATTAGTGTGGAAAAAACACTTTTTGCACTTGTGATAGTGTTGAAAAACCACTTTTCGCACTTGTGTTAGTGTTGAAAAACAACTTTTCGCACTTGTGTTAGTGTTCAAAAACCACTTTTCGCACTTGTGTTGGTGCAGGAAACCACTTTTGCACTTGTATTAGTGTGGAAAAACCACTTTTCGCACTTGTGTTAGTGTTGAAAAACCACTTTTCGCACTTGTGTTAGTGTTGAAAAACCACTTTTCGCACTTGTGTTGGTGCAGGAAACCACTTTTGCACTTGTATTAGTGTGGAAAAAACACTTTTTGCACTTGTGATAGTGTTGAAAAACCACTTTTTGCACTTGTGTTAGTGTTGAAAAACCACTTTTCGCACTTGTGTTAGTGTTGAAAAACCACTTTTCGCACTTGTGTTGGTGCAGGAAACCACTTTTGCACTTGTATTAGTGTGGAAAAACCACTTTTCGCACTTGTGTTAGTGTTGAAAAACCAATTTTCACACTTGTGTTAGTGTTGAAAAACCACTTTTCGCACTTGTGTTGGTGCAAGAAACCACTTTTGCACTTGTATTAGTGTGGAAAAAACACTTTTTGCACTTGTGATAGTGTTGAAAAACCACTTTTCGTACTTGTGTTAGTGTTGAAAAACCACTTTTCGCACTTGTGTTGGTGCCGGAAACCACTTTTGCACTTGTATTAGTGTGGAAAAAACACTTTCCGCACTTGTGTTAGTGTTGAAAAACCACTTTTCGCACTTGTGTTGGTGCAGGAAACCACTTTTGCACTTGTATTAGTGTGGAATAAACACTTTTTGCACTTGTGATATTGTTGAAAAACCACTTTTTGCACTTGTGTTAGTGTTGAAAAACCACTTTTTGCACCTGTGTTGGTGCAGGAAACCACTTTTGCACTTGTATTAGTGTGGAAAAAACACTTTTTGCACTTGTGTTAGTGTTGAAAAACCACTTTTCGCACTTGTGTTGGTGCAGGAAACCACTTTTGCACTTGTATTAGTGTGGAAAAAACACTTTTTTCACTTGTGATATTGTTGAAAAACCACTTTTCGCACTTGTTTTAGTGTTGAAAAACCACTTTTCGCACTTGTGTTAGTGTTGAAAAACCACTTTTCGCACTTGTGTTGGTGCAGGAAACCACTTTTGCACTTGTAGTAGTGTGGAAAAAACACTTTTTGCACTTGTGATAGTGTTGAAAAACCACTTTTCGCACTTGTGTTAGTGTTGAAAAACCACTTTTCGCACTTGTGTTAGTGTTGAAAAACCACTTTTTGCACCTGTGTTGGTGCAGGAAACCACTTTTGCACTTGTATTAGTGTGGAAAAAACACTTTTTGCACTTGTGTTAGTGTTGAAAAACCACTTTTCGCACTTGTGTTGGTGCAGGAAACCACTTTTGCACTTGTATTAGTGTGGAAAAAACACTTTTTTCACTTGTGATATTGTTGAAAAACCACTTTTCGCACTTGTGTTAGTGTTGAAAAACCACTTTTCGCACTTGTGATGGTGCAGGAAACCACTTTTGCACTTGTATTAGTGTGGAAAAAACACTTTTTGCACTTGTGGTAGTGTGGAAAAACCACTTTTCGCACTTGTGTTAGTGTTGAAAAACCACTTTTCGCACTTGTGTTGGTGCAGGAAACCACTTTTGCACTTGTATTATTGTGGAAAAAACACTTTTTGCACTTGTGATATTGTTGAAAAACCACTTTTCGCACTTGTTTTAGTGTTGAAAAACCACTTTTCGCACTTGTGTTAGTGTTGAAAAACCACTTTTCGCACTTGTGTTGGTGCAGGAAACCACTTTTGCACTTGTAGTAGTGTGGAAAAAACACTTTTTGCACTTGTGATAGTGTTGAAAAACCACTTTTCGCACTTGTGTTAGTGTTGAAAAACCATTTTTCGCACTTGTGTTAGTGTTGAAAAACCACTTTTCGCACTTGTGTTGGTGCAGGAAACCACTTTTGCACTTGTATTAGTGTGGAAAAACCACTTTTCGCACTTGTGTTAGTGTTGAAAAACCACTTTTTGCACTTGTGTTGGTGCAGGAAACCACTTTTGCACTTGTATTAGTGTGGAAAAACCACTTTTCGCACTTGTGTTAGTGTTGAAAAACCACTTTTCGTACTTGTGTTGGTGCAGGAAACCACTTTTGCACTTGTATTAGTGTGGAAAAAACACTTTTCGCACTTGTGTTAGTGTTGAAAAACCACTTTTCGCACTTGTGTTAGTGTTGAAAAACCACTTTTCGCACTTGTGTTGGTGCAGGAAACCACTTTTGCACTTGTATTAGTGTGGAAAAAACACTTTTTGCACTTGTGTTAGTGTTGAAAAACCACTTTTCGCACTTGTGTTAGTGTTGAAAAACCACTTTTCGCACTTGTGTTAGTGTTGAAAAACCACTTTTCGCACTTGTGTTTGTGCAGGAAACCACTTTTGCTCTTGTATTAGTGTGGAAAAAACACTTTTTGCACTTGTGTTAGTGTTGAAAAACCACTTTTCGCACTTGTGTTGGTGCAGGAAACCACTTTTGCACTTGTATTAGTGTGGAAAAAACACTTTTCGCACTTGTGCTCATGTTGAAAAACCACTTTTGGCACTTGTGTTGGTGCAGGAAACCACTTTTGCACTTGTATTAGTGTGGAAAAAACACTTTTTGCACTTGTGATAGTGTTGAAAAACCACTTTTCGCACTTGTGTTAGTGTTGAAAAACAACTTTTCGCACTTATGTTAGTGTTCAAAAACCACTTTTCGCACTTGTGTTGGTGCAGGAAACCACTTTTGCACTTGTATTAGTGTGGAAAAACCACTTTTCGCACTTGTGTTAGTGTTGAAAAACCACTTTTCGCACTTGTGTTAGTGTTGAAAAACCACTTTTCGCACTTGTGTTGGTGCAGGAAACCACTTTTGCACTTGTATTAGTGTGGAAAAAACACTTTTTACACTTGTGATAGTGTTGAAAAACCACTTTTTGCACTTGTGTTAGTGTTGAAAAACCACTTTTCGCACTTGTGTTAGTGTTGAAAAACCACTTTTCGCACTTGTGTTGGTGCAGGAAACCACTTTTGCACTTGTATTAGTGTGGAAAAACCACTTTTCGCACTTGTGTTAGTGTTGAAAAACCAATTTTCACACTTGTGTTAGTGTTGAAAAACCACTTTTCGCACTTGTGTTGGTGCAAGAAACCACTTTTGCACTTGTATTAGTGTGGAAAAAACACTTTTTGCACTTGTGATAGTGTTGAAAAACCACTTTTCGTACTTGTGTTAGTGTTGAAAAACCACTTTTCGCACTTGTGTTGGTGCCGGAAACCACTTTTGCACTTGTATTAGTGTGGAAAAAACACTTTCCGCACTTGTGTTAGTGTTGAAAAACCACTTTTCGCACTTGTGTTGGTGCAGGAAACCACTTTTGCACTTGTATTAGTGTGGAAAAAACACTTTTTGCACTTGTGATATTGTTGAAAAACCACTTTTTGCACTTGTGTTAGTGTTGAAAAACCACTTTTTGCACCTGTGTTGGTGCAGGAAACCACTTTTGCACTTGTATTAGTGTGGAAAAAACACTTTTTGCACTTGTGTTAGTGTTGAAAAACCACTTTTCGCACTTGTGTTGGTGCAGGAAACCACTTTTGCACTTGTATTAGTGTGGAAAAAACACTTTTTTCACTTGTGATATTGTTGAAAAACCACTTTTCGCACTTGTTTTAGTGTTGAAAAACCACTTTTCGCACTTGTGTTAGTGTTGAAAAACCACTTTTCGCACTTGTGTTGGTGCAGGAAACCACTTTTGCACTTGTAGTAGTGTGGAAAAAACACTTTTTGCACTTGTGATAGTGTTGAAAAACCACTTTTCGCACTTGTGTTAGTGTTGAAAAACCACTTTTCGCACTTGTGTTAGTGTTGAAAAACCACTTTTTGCACCTGTGTTGGTGCAGGAAACCACTTTTGCACTTGTATTAGTGTGGAAAAAACACTTTTTGCACTTGTGTTAGTGTTGAAAAACCACTTTTCGCACTTGTGTTGGTGCAGGAAACCACTTTTGCACTTGTATTAGTGTGGAAAAAACACTTTTTTCACTTGTGATATTGTTGAAAAACCACTTTTCGCACTTGTGTTAGTGTTGAAAAACCACTTTTCGCACTTGTGATGGTGCAGGAACCCACTTTTGCACTTGTATTAGTGTGGAAAAAACACTTTTTGCACTTGTGTTGGTGCAGGAAACCACTTTTGCACTTGTATTAGTGTGGAAAAAACACTTTTTGCACTTGTGTTAGTGTTGAAAAACCACTTTTTGCACTTGTGTTGGTGCAGGAAACCACTTTTGCACTTGTATTAGTGTGGAAAAACCACTTTTCGCACTTGTGTTAGTGTTGAAAAACCACTTTTCGTACTTGTGTTGGTGCAGGAAACCACTTTTGCACTTGTATTAGTGTGGAAAAAACACTTTTCGCACTTGTGTTAGTGTTGAAAAACCACTTTTCGCACTTGTGTTAGTGTTGAAAAACCACTTTTCGCACTTGTGTTGGTGCAGGAAACCACTTTTGCACTTGTATTAGTGTGGAAAAAACACTTTTTGCACTTGTGTTAGTGTTGAAAAACCACTTTTCGCACTTGTGTTAGTGTTGAAAAACCACTTTTCGCACTTGTGTTAGTGTTGAAAAACCACTTTTCGCACTTGTGTTTGTGCAGGAAACCACTTTTGCTCTTGTATTAGTGTGGAAAAAACACTTTTTGCACTTCTGTTAGTGTTGAAAAACCACTTTTCGCACTTGTGTTGGTGCAGGAAACCACTTTTGCACTTGTATTAGTGTGGAAAAAACACTTTTCGCACTTGTGCTCATGTTGAAAAACCACTTTTGGCACTTGTGTTGGTGCAGGAAACCACTTTTGCACTTGTATTAGTGTGGAAAAAACACTTTTTGCACTTGTGATAGTGTTGAAAAACCACTTTTCGCACTTGTGTTAGTGTTGAAAAACAACTTTTCGCACTTATGTTAGTGTTCAAAAACCACTTTTCGCACTTGTGTTGGTGCAGGAAACCACTTTTGCACTTGTATTAGTGTGGAAAAACCACTTTTCGCACTTGTGTTAGTGTTGAAAAACCACTTTTCGCACTTGTGTTAGTGTTGAAAAACCACTTTTCGCACTTGTGTTGGTGCAGGAAACCACTTTTGCACTTGTATTAGTGTGGAAAAAACACTTTTTACACTTGTGATAGTGTTGAAAAACCACTTTTTGCACTTGTGTTAGTGTTGAAAAACCACTTTTCGCACTTGTGTTAGTGTTGAAAAACCACTTTTCGCACTTGTGTTGGTGCAGGAAACCACTTTTGCACTTGTATTAGTGTGGAAAAACCACTTTTCGCACTTGTGTTAGTGTTGAAAAACCAATTTTCACACTTGTGTTAGTGTTGAAAAACCACTTTTCGCACTTGTGTTGGTGCAAGAAACCACTTTTGCACTTGTATTAGTGTGGAAAAAACACTTTTTGCACTTGTGATAGTGTTGAAAAACCACTTTTCGTACTTGTGTTAGTGTTGAAAAACCACTTTTCGCACTTGTGTTGGTGCCGGAAACCACTTTTGCACTTGTATTAGTGTGGAAAAAACACTTTCCGCACTTGTGTTAGTGTTGAAAAACCACTTTTCGCACTTGTGTTGGTGCAGGAAACCACTTTTGCACTTGTATTAGTGTGGAAAAAACACTTTTTGCACTTGTGATATTGTTGAAAAACCACTTTTTGCACTTGTGTTAGTGTTGAAAAACCACTTTTTTCACCTGTGTTGGTGCAGGAAACCACTTTTGCACTTGTATTAGTGTGGAAAAAACACTTTTTGCACTTGTGTTAGTGTTGAAAAACCACTTTTCGCACTTGTGTTGGTGCAGGAAACCACTTTTGCACTTGTATTAGTGTGGAAAAAACACTTTTTTCACTTGTGATATTGTTGAAAAACCACTTTTCGCACTTGTTTTAGTGTTGAAAAACCACTTTTCGCACTTGTGTTAGTGTTGAAAAACCACTTTTCGCACTTGTGTTGGTGCAGGAAACCACTTTTGCACTTGTAGTAGTGTGGAAAAAACACTTTTTGCACTTGTGATAGTGTTGAAAAACCACTTTTCGCACTTGTGTTAGTGTTGAAAAACCACTTTTCGCACTTGTGTTAGTGTTGAAAAACCACTTTTTGCACCTGTGTTGGTGCAGGAAACCACTTTTGCACTTGTATTAGTGTGGAAAAAACACTTTTTGCACTTGTGTTAGTGTTGAAAAACCACTTTTCGCACTTGTGTTGGTGCAGGAAACCACTTTTGCACTTGTATTAGTGTGGAAAAAACACTTTTTTCACTTGTGATATTGTTGAAAAACCACTTTTCGCACTTGTGTTAGTGTTGAAAAACCACTTTTCGCACTTGTGATGGTGCAGGAAACCACTTTTGCACTTGTATTAGTGTGGAAAAAACACTTTTTGCACTTGTGGTAGTGTGGAAAAACCACTTTTCGCACTTGTGTTAGTGTTGAAAAACCACTTTTCGCACTTGTGTTGGTGCAGGAAACCACTTTTGCACTTGTATTATTGTGGAAAAAACACTTTTTGCACTTGTGATATTGTTGAAAAACCACTTTTCGCACTTGTTTTAGTGTTGAAAAACCACTTTTCGCACTTGTGTTAGTGTTGAAAAACCACTTTTCGCACTTGTGTTGGTGCAGGAAACCACTTTTGCACTTGTAGTAGTGTGGAAAAAACACTTTTTGCACTTGTGATAGTGTTGAAAAACCACTTTTCGCACTTGTGTTAGTGTTGAAAAACCATTTTTCGCACTTGTGTTAGTGTTGAAAAACCACTTTTCGCACTTGTGTTGGTGCAGGAAACCACTTTTGCACTTGTATTAGTGTGGAAAAACCACTTTTCGCACTTGTGTTAGTGTTGAAAAACCACTTTTTGCACTTGTGTTGGTGCAGGAAACCACTTTTGCACTTGTATTAGTGTGGAAAAACCACTTTTCGCACTTGTGTTAGTGTTGAAAAACCACTTTTCGTACTTGTGTTGGTGCAGGAAACCACTTTTGCACTTGTATTAGTGTGGAAAAAACACTTTTCGCACTTGTGTTAGTGTTGAAAAACCACTTTTCGCACTTGTGTTAGTGTTGAAAAACCACTTTTCGCACTTGTGTTGGTGCAGGAAACCACTTTTGCACTTGTATTAGTGTGGAAAAAACACTTTTTGCACTTGTGATAGTGTTGAAAAACCACTTTTCGCACTTGTGTTAGTGTTGAAAAACCACTTTTCGCACTTGTGTTAGTGTTGAAAAACCACTTTTCGCACTTATGTTGGTGCAGGAAACCACTTTTGCACTTGTATTAGTGTGGAAAAAACACTTTTTGCACTTGTGATAGTGTTGAAAAACCACTTTTCGCACTTGTGTTAGTGTTGAAAAACCACTTTTCGCACTTGTGTTAGTGTTGAAAAACCACTTTTCGCACTTGTGTTGGTGCAGGAAACCACTTTTGCACTTGTATTAGTGTGGAAAAAACACTTTCCGCACTTGTGTTAGTGTTGAAAAACCACTTTTCGCACTTGTGTTGGTGCAGGAAACCACTTCTGCACTTGTATTAGTGTGGAAAAAACACTTTTTGCACTTGTGATAGTGTTGAAAAACCACTTTTCGCACTTGTGTTAGTGTTGAAAAACCACTTTTCGCACTTGTGTTAGTGTTGAAAAAACACTTATTCGCACTTGTGTTGGTGCAGGAAACCACTTTTGCACTTGTATTGGTGTGGAAAAAACACTTTTTGCACTTGTGATAGTGTTGAAAAACCACTTTTCGCACTTGTGTTAGTGTTGAAAAACCACTTTTCGCACTTGTGTTAGTGTTGAAAAACCACTTTTCGCACTTGTGTTGGTGCAGGAAACCACTTTTGCACTTGTATTAGTGTGGAAAAACCACTTTTCGCACTTGTGTTAGTGTTGAAAAACCACTTTTCGCACTTGTGTTAGTGTTGAAAAAACACTTTTCGCACTTGTGTTGGTGCAGGAAACCACTTTTGCACTTGTATTAGTGTGGAAAAAAAACTTTTTGCACTTGTGATAGTGTTGAAAAACCACTTTTCGCACTTGTATTAGTGTTGAAAAACCACTTTTCGCACCTGTGATAGTATTGAAAAACCACTTTTCGCACTTGTGATAGTGTTGAAAAAACACTTTTCGCCCTTGTGTTAGTGTTGAAAAACCACTTTTCGCACTTGTGTTGGTGCAGGAAACCACTTTTGCACTTGTATTAGTGTGGAAAAACCACTTTTCGCACTTGTGTTAGTGTTGAAAAACCACTTTTCGCACTTGTATGAGTGTGAAAAAAACACTTTTTGCACTTGTGATAGTGTTGAAAAACCACTTTTCGCACTTGTGTTGGTGCAGGAAACCACTTTTGCACTTGTATTAGTGCGGAAAAAACACTTTTTGCACTTGTGTTAGTGTTGAAAAACCACTTTTCGCACTTGTGTTAGTGTTGAAAAACCACTTTTCGCACTTGTGTTGGTGCAGGAAACCACTTTTGCACTTGTATTAGTGCGGAAAAAACACTTTTTGCACTTGTGTTAGTGTTGAAAAACCACTTTTCGCACTTGTGTTGGTGCAGGAAACCACTTTTGCACTTGTATTAGTGTGGAAAAAACACTTTTTGCACTTGTGATAGTGTGGAAAAACCACTTTTTGCACTTGTGTTAGTGTTGAAAAACCACTTTTCGCACTTGTGTTGGTGCAGGAAACCACTTTTGCACTTGTATTAGTGTGGAAAAAACACTTTTTGCACTTGTGTTAGTGTGGAAAAAGCACTTTTCGCACTTGTGTTGGTTCAGGAAACCACTTTTGCACTTGTATTAGTGTTGAAAAAACACTTTTTGCACTTGTGATAGTGTTGAAAAACCACTTTTCGCACTTGTGTTAGTGTTGAAAAACCACTTTTCGCACGTGTTAGTGCAGGAAACCACTTTTGCACTTGTATTAGTGTGGAAAAAACGCTTTTTGCACTTGTGATAGTGTTGAAAAACCATTTTTCGCACTTGTGTTAGTGTTGAAAAACCACTTTTCGCACTTGTGTTGGTGCAGGAAACCACTTTTGCACTTGTATTAGTGTGGAAAAACCACTTTTCGCACTTGTGTTAGTGTTGAAAAACCACTTTTTGCACTTGTGTTGGTGCAGGAAACCACTTTTGCACTTGTATTAGTGTGGAAAAACCACTTTTCGCACTTGTGTTAGTGTTGAAAAACCACTTTTCGTACTTGTGTTGGTGCAGGAAACCACTTTTGCACTTGTATTAGTGTGGAAAAAACACTTTTCGCACTTGTGTTAGTGTTGAAAAACCACTTTTCGCACTTGTGTTAGTGTTGAAAAACCACTTTTCGCACTTGTGTTGGTGCAGGAAACCACTTTTGCACTTGTATTAGTGTGGAAAAAACACTTTTTGCACTTGTGTTAGTGTTGAAAAACCACTTTTCGCACTTGTGTTAGTGTTGAAAAACCACTTTTCGCACTTGTGTTAGTGTTGAAAAACCACTTTTCGCACTTGTGTTTGTGCAGGAAACCACTTTTGCTCTTGTATTAGTGTGGAAAAAACACTTTTTGCACTTGTGTTAGTGTTGAAAAACCACTTTTCGCACTTGTGTTGGTGCAGGAAACCACTTTTGCACTTGTATTAGTGTGGAAAAAACACTTTTCGCACTTGTGCTCATGTTGAAAAACCACTTTTGGCACTTGTGTTGGTGCAGGAAACCACTTTTGCACTTGTATTAGTGTGGAAAAAACACTTTTTGCACTTGTGATAGTGTTGAAAAACCACTTTTCGCACTTGTGTTAGTGTTGAAAAACAACTTTTCGCACTTATGTTAGTGTTCAAAAACCACTTTTCGCACTTGTGTTGGTGCAGGAAACCACTTTTGCACTTGTATTAGTGTGGAAAAACCACTTTTCGCACTTGTGTTAGTGTTGAAAAACCACTTTTCGCACTTGTGTTAGTGTTGAAAAACCACTTTTCGCACTTGTGTTGGTGCAGGAAACCACTTTTGCACTTGTATTAGTGTGGAAAAAACACTTTTTACACTTGTGATAGTGTTGAAAAACCACTTTTTGCACTTGTGTTAGTGTTGAAAAACCACTTTTCGCACTTGTGTTAGTGTTGAAAAACCACTTTTCGCACTTGTGTTGGTGCAGGAAACCACTTTTGCACTTGTATTAGTGTGGAAAAACCACTTTTCGCACTTGTGTTAGTGTTGAAAAACCAATTTTCACACTTGTGTTAGTGTTGAAAAACCACTTTTCGCACTTGTGTTGGTGCAAGAAACCACTTTTGCACTTGTATTAGTGTGGAAAAAACACTTTTTGCACTTGTGATAGTGTTGAAAAACCACTTTTCGTACTTGTGTTAGTGTTGAAAAACCACTTTTTGCACTTGTGTTGGTGCCGGAAACCACTTTTGCACTTGTATTAGTGTGGAAAAAACACTTTCCGCACTTGTGTTAGTGTTGAAAAACCACTTTTCGCACTTGTGTTGGTGCAGGAAACCACTTTTGCACTTGTATTAGTGTGGAAAAAACACTTTTTGCACTTGTGATATTGTTGAAAAACCACTTTTTGCACTTGTGTTAGTGTTGAAAAACCACTTTTTGCACCTGTGTTGGTGCAGGAAACCACTTTTGCACTTGTATTAGTGTGGAAAAAACACTTTTTGCACTTGTGTTAGTGTTGAAAAACCACTTTTCGCACTTGTGTTGGTGCAGGAAACCACTTTTGCACTTGTATTAGTGTGGAAAAAACACTTTTTTCACTTGTGATATTGTTGAAAAACCACTTTTCGCACTTGTTTTAGTGTTGAAAAACCACTTTTCGCACTTGTGTTAGTGTTGAAAAACCACTTTTCGCACTTGTGTTGGTGCAGGAAACCACTTTTGCACTTGTAGTAGTGTGGAAAAAACACTTTTTGCACTTGTGATAGTGTTGAAAAACCACTTTTCGCACTTGTGTTAGTGTTGAAAAACCACTTTTCGCACTTGTGTTAGTGTTGAAAAACCACTTTTTGCACCTGTGTTGGTGCAGGAAACCACTTTTGCACTTGTATTAGTGTGGAAAAAACACTTTTTGCACTTGTGTTAGTGTTGAAAAACCACTTTTCGCACTTGTGTTGGTGCAGGAAACCACTTTTGCACTTGTATTAGTGTGGAAAAAACACTTTTTTCACTTGTGATATTGTTGAAAAACCACTTTTCGCACTTGTGTTAGTGTTGAAAAACCACTTTTCGCACTTGTGATGGTGCAGGAAACCACTTTTGCACTTGTATTAGTGTGGAAAAAACACTTTTTGCACTTGTGTTGGTGCAGGAAACCACTTTTGCACTTGTATTAGTGTGGAAAAAACACTTTTTGCACTTGTGTTAGTGTTGAAAAACCACTTTTTGCACTAGTGTTGGTGCAGGAAACCACTTTTGCACTTGTATTAGTGTGGAAAAACCACTTTTCGCACTTGTGTTAGTGTTGAAAAACCACTTTTCGTACTTGTGTTGGTGCAGGAAACCACTTTTGCACTTGTATTAGTGTGGAAAAAACACTTTTCGCACTTGTGTTAGTGTTGAAAAACCACTTTTCGCACTTGTGTTAGTGTTGAAAAACCACTTTTCGCACTTGTGTTGGTGCAGGAAACCACTTTTGCACTTGTATTAGTGTGGAAAAAACACTTTTTGCACTTGTGTTAGTGTTGAAAAACCACTTTTCGCACTTGTGTTAGTGTTGAAAAACCACTTTTCGCACTTGTGTTAGTGTTGAAAAACCACTTTTCGCACTTGTGTTTGTGCAGGAAACCACTTTTGCTCTTGTATTAGTGTGGAAAAAACACTTTTTGCACTTGTGTTAGTGTTGAAAAACCACTTTTCGCACTTGTGTTGGTGCAGGAAACCACTTTTGCACTTGTATTAGTGTGGAAAAAACACTTTTCGCACTTGTGCTCATGTTGAAAAACCACTTTTGGCACTTGTGTTGGTGCAGGAAACCACTTTTGCACTTGTATTAGTGTGGAAAAAACACTTTTTGCACTTGTGATAGTGTTGAAAAACCACTTTTCGCACTTGTGTTAGTGTTGAAAAACAACTTTTCGCACTTATGTTAGTGTTCAAAAACCACTTTTCGCACTTGTGTTGGTGCAGGAAACCACTTTTGCACTTGTATTAGTGTGGAAAAACCACTTTTCGCACTTGTGTTAGTGTTGAAAAACCACTTTTCGCACTTGTGTTAGTGTTGAAAAACCACTTTTCGCACTTGTGTTGGTGCAGGAAACCACTTTTGCACTTGTATTAGTGTGGAAAAAACACTTTTTACACTTGTGATAGTGTTGAAAAACCACTTTTTGCACTTGTGTTAGTGTTGAAAAACCACTTTTCGCACTTGTGTTAGTGTTGAAAAACCACTTTTCGCACTTGTGTTGGTGCAGGAAACCACTTTTGCACTTGTATTAGTGTGGAAAAACCACTTTTCGCACTTGTGTTAGTGTTGAAAAACCAATTTTCACACTTGTGTTAGTGTTGAAAAACCACTTTTCGCACTTGTGTTGGTGCAAGAAACCACTTTTGCACTTGTATTAGTGTGGAAAAAACACTTTTTGCACTTGTGATAGTGTTGAAAAACCACTTTTCGTACTTGTGTTAGTGTTGAAAAACCACTTTTCGCACTTGTGTTGGTGCCGGAAACCACTTTTGCACTTGTATTAGTGTGGAAAAAACACTTTCCGCACTTGTGTTAGTGTTGAAAAACCACTTTTCGCACTTGTGTTGGTGCAGGAAACCACTTTTGCACTTGTATTAGTGTGGAAAAAACACTTTTTGCACTTGTGATATTGTTGAAAAACCACTTTTTGCACTTGTGTTAGTGTTGAAAAACCACTTTTTTCACCTGTGTTGGTGCAGGAAACCACTTTTGCACTTGTATTAGTGTGGAAAAAACACTTTTTGCACTTGTGTTAGTGTTGAAAAACCACTTTTCGCACTTGTGTTGGTGCAGGAAACCACTTTTGCACTTGTATTAGTGTGGAAAAAACACTTTTTTCACTTGTGATATTGTTGAAAAACCACTTTTCGCACTTGTTTTAGTGTTGAAAAACCACTTTTCGCACTTGTGTTAGTGTTGAAAAACCACTTTTCGCACTTGTGTTGGTGCAGGAAACCACTTTTGCACTTGTAGTAGTGTGGAAAAAACACTTTTTGCACTTGTGATAGTGTTGAAAAACCACTTTTCGCACTTGTGTTAGTGTTGAAAAACCACTTTTCGCACTTGTGTTAGTGTTGAAAAACCACTTTTTGCACCTGTGTTGGTGCAGGAAACCACTTTTGCACTTGTATTAGTGTGGAAAAAACACTTTTTGCACTTGTGTTAGTGTTGAAAAACCACTTTTCGCACTTGTGTTGGTGCAGGAAACCACTTTTGCACTTGTATTAGTGTGGAAAAAACACTTTTTTCACTTGTGATATTGTTGAAAAACCACTTTTCGCACTTGTGTTAGTGTTGAAAAACCACTTTTCGCACTTGTGATGGTGCAGGAAACCACTTTTGCACTTGTATTAGTGTGGAAAAAACACTTTTTGCACTTGTGGTAGTGTGGAAAAACCACTTTTCGCACTTGTGTTAGTGTTGAAAAACCACTTTTCGCACTTGTGTTGGTGCAGGAAACCACTTTTGCACTTGTATTATTGTGGAAAAAACACTTTTTGCACTTGTGATATTGTTGAAAAACCACTTTTCGCACTTGTTTTAGTGTTGAAAAACCACTTTTCACACTTGTGTTAGTGTTGAAAAACCACTTTTCGCACTTGTGTTGGTGCAGGAAACCACTTTTGCACTTGTAGTAGTGTGGAAAAAACACTTTTTGCACTTGTGATAGTGTTGAAAAACCACTTTTCGCACTTGTGTTAGTGTTGAAAAACCATTTTTCGCACTTGTGTTAGTGTTGAAAAACCACTTTTCGCACTTGTGTTGGTGCAGGAAACCACTTTTGCACTTGTATTAGTGTGGAAAAACCACTTTTCGCACTTGTGTTAGTGTTGAAAAACCACTTTTTGCACTTGTGTTGGTGCAGGAAACCACTTTTGCACTTGTATTAGTGTGGAAAAACCACTTTTCGCACTTGTGTTAGTGTTGAAAAACCACTTTTCGTACTTGTGTTGGTGCAGGAAACCACTTTTGCACTTGTATTAGTGTGGAAAAAACACTTTTCGCACTTGTGTTAGTGTTGAAAAACCACTTTTCGCACTTGTGTTAGTGTTGAAAAACCACTTTTCGCACTTGTGTTGGTGCAGGAAACCACTTTTGCACTTGTATTAGTGTGGAAAAAACACTTTTTGCACTTGTGATAGTGTTGAAAAACCACTTTTCGCACTTGTGTTAGTGTTGAAAAACCACTTTTCGCACTTGTGTTAGTGTTGAAAAACCACTTTTCGCACTTATGTTGGTGCAGGAAACCACTTTTGCACTTGTATTAGTGTGGAAAAAACACTTTTTGCACTTGTGATAGTGTTGAAAAACCACTTTTCGCACTTGTGTTAGTGTTGAAAAACCACTTTTCGTACTTGTGTTAGTGTTGAAAAACCACTTTTCGCACTTGTGTTGGTGCAGGAAACCACTTTTGCACTTGTATTAGTGTGGAAAAAACACTTTCCGCACTTGTGTTAGTGTTGAAAAACCACTTTTCGCACTTGTGTTGGTGCAGGAAACCACTTCTGCACTTGTATTAGTGTGGAAAAAACACTTTTTGCACTTGTGATAGTGTTGAAAAACCACTTTTCGCACTTGTGTTAGTGTTGAAAAACCACTTTTCGCACTTGTGTTAGTGTTGAAAAAACACTTATTCGCACTTGTGTTGGTGCAGGAAACCACTTTTGCACTTGTATTGGTGTGGAAAAAACACTTTTTGCACTTGTGATAGTGTTGAAAAACCACTTTTCGCACTTGTGTTAGTGTTGAAAAACCACTTTTCGCACTTGTGTTAGTGTTGAAAAACCACTTTTCGCACTTGTGTTGGTGCAGGAAACCACTTTTGCACTTGTATTAGTGTGGAAAAAACCACTTTTCGCACTTGTGTTAGTGTTGAAAAACCACTTTTCGCACTTGTGTTAGTGTTGAAAAAACACTTTTCGCACTTGTGTTGGTGCAGGAAACCACTTTTGCACTTGTATTAGTGTGGAAAAAAAACTTTTTGCACTTGTGATAGTGTTGAAAAACCACTTTTCGCACTTGTATTAGTGTTGAAAAACCACTTTTCGCACCTGTGATAGTATTGAAAAACCACTTTTCGCACTTGTGATAGTGTTGAAAAAACACTTTTCGCCCTTGTGTTAGTGTTGAAAAACCACTTTTCGCACTTGTGTTGGTGCAGGAAACCACTTTTGCACTTGTATTAGTGTGGAAAAACCACTTTTCGCACTTGTGTTAGTGTTGAAAAACCACTTTTCGCACTTGTATTAGTGTGAAAAAAACACTTTTTGCACTTGTGATAGTGTTGAAAAACCACTTTTCGCACTTGTGTTGGTGCAGGAAACCACTTTTGCACTTGTATTAGTGCGGAAAAAACACTTTTTGCACTTGTGTTAGTGTTGAAAAACCACTTTTCGCACTTGTGTTAGTGTTGAAAAACCACTTTTCGCACTTGTGTTGGTGCAGGAAACCACTTTTGCACTTGTATTAGTGCGGAAAAAACACTTTTTGCACTTGTGTTAGTGTTGAAAAACCACTTTTCGCACTTGTGTTGGTGCAGGAAACCACTTTTGCACTTGTATTAGTGTGGAAAAAACACTTTTTGCACTTGTGATAGTGTGGAAAAACCACTTTTTGCACTTGTGTTAGTGTTGAAAAACCACTTTTCGCACTTGTGTTGGTGCAGGAAACCACTTTTGCACTTGTATTAGTGTGGAAAAAACACTTTTTGCACTTGTGTTAGTGTGGAAAAAGCACTTTTCGCACTTGTGTTGGTTCAGGAAACCACTTTTGCACTTGTATTAGTGTTGAAAAAACACTTTTTGCACTTGTGATAGTGTTGAAAAACCACTTTTCGCACTTGTGTTAGTGTTGAAAAACCACTTTTCGCACGTGTTAGTGCAGGAAACCACTTTTGCACTTGTATTAGTGTGGAAAAAACGCTTTTTGCACTTGTGATAGTGTTGAAAAACCACTTTTCGCACTTGTGTTAGTGTTGAAAAACCACTTTTCGCACTTGTGTTAGTGTTGAAAAACCACTTTTCGCACTTGTGTTGGTGCAGGAAACCACTTTTGCACTTGTATTAGTGCGGAAAAAACACTTTTTGCACTTGTGATAGTGTTGAAAAACCACTTTTCGCACTTGTGTTAGTGTTGAAAAATCACTTTTTGCACTTATGATAGTGTTGAAAAACCACTTTTCGCACTTGTGTTGGTGCAGGAAACCACATTTGCACTTGTATTAGTGTGGAAAAAACACTTTTTGCACTTGTGATAGTGTTGAAAAACCACTTTTCGCACTTGTGTTAGTGTTGAAAAACCACTTTTCGCACTTGTGTTAGTGTTGAAAAACCACTTTTCGCACTTGTGTTGGTGCAGGAAACCACTTTTTTACTTGTATTAGTGTGGAAAAAACACTTTCCGCACTTGTGTTAGTGTTGAAAAACCACTTTTCGCACTTGTGTTGGTGCAGGAAACCACTTTTGCACTTGTATTAGTGTGGAAAAAACACTTTTTGCACTTGTGATAGTGTTGAAAAACCACTTTTCGCACTTGTGTTAGTGTTGAAAAACCACTTTTCGCACATGTGTTGGTGCAGGAAACCACTTTTGCACTTGTATTAGTGTGGAAAAACCACTTTTCGCACTTGTGTTAGTGTTGAAAAACCACTTTTTGCACTTGTGTTGGTGCAGGAAACCACTTTTGCACTTGTATTAGTGTGGAAAAACCACTTTTCGCACTTGTGTTAGTGTTGAAAAACCACTTTTCGTACTTGTGTTGGTGCAGGAAACCACTTTTGCACTTGTATTAGTTTGGAAAAAACACTTTTCGCACTTGTGTTAGTGTTGAAAAACCACTTTTCGCACTTGTGTTAGTGTTGAAAAACCACTTTTCGCACTTGTGTTGGTGCAGGAAACCACTTTTGCACTTGTATTAGTGTGGAAAAAACACTTTTTGCACTTGTGATAGTGTTGAAAAACCACTTTTTGCACTTGTGTTAGTGTTGAAAAACCACTTTTCGCACTTGTGTTGGTGCAGGAAACCACTTTTGCACTTGTATTAGTGTGGAAAAAATACTTTTTGCACTTGTGATAGTGTTGAAAAACCACTTTTCGCACTTGTGTTAGTGTTGAAAAACCACTTTTCGCACTTGTGTTAGTGTTGAAAAACCACTTTTCGCACTTATGTTGGTGCAGGAAACCACTTTTGCACTTGTATTAGTGTGGAAAAAACACTTTTTGCACTTGTGATAGTGTTGAAAAACCACTTTTCGCACTTGTGTTAGTGTTGAAAAACCACTTTTCGCACTTGTGTTAGTGTTGAAAAACCACTTTTCGCACTTGTGTTGGTGCAGGAAACCACTTTTGCACTTGTATTAGTGTGGAAAAAACACTTTCCGCACTTGTGTTAGTGTTGAAAAACCACTTTTCGCACTTGTGTTGGTGCAGGAAACCACCTCTGCACTTGTATTAGTGTGGAAAAAACACTTTTTGCACTTGTGATAGTGTTGAAAAACCACTTTTCGCACTTGTGTTAGTGTTGAAAAACCACTTTTCGCACTTGTGTTAGTGTTGAAAAAACACTTTTCGCACTTGTGTTGGTGCAGGAAACCACTTTTGCACTTGTATTGGTGTGGAAAAAACACTTTTTGCACTTGTGATAGTGTTGAAAAACCACTTTTCGCACTTGTGTTAGTGTTGAAAAACCACTTTTCGCACTTGTGTTAGTGTTGAAAAACCACTTTTCGCACTTGTGTTGGTGCAGGAAACCACTTTTGCACTTGTATTAGTGTGGAAAAACTACTTTTCGCACTTGTGTTAGTGTTGAAAAACCACTTTTCGCACTTGTGTTAGTGTTGAAAAACCACTTTTCGCACTTGTGTTGGTGCAGGAAACCACTTTTGCACTTGTATTAGTGTGGAAAAAAAACTTTTTGCACTTGTGATAGTGTTGAAAAACCACTTTTCGCACTTGTATTAGTGTTGAAAAACCACTTTTCGCACCTGTGATAGTATTGAAAAACCACTTTTCGCACTTGTGATAGTGTTGAAAAAACACTTTTCGCCTTTGTGTTAGTGTTGAAAAACCACTTTTCGCACTTGTGTTGGTGCAGGAAACCACTTTTGCACTTGTATTAGTGTGGAAAAACCACTTTTCGCACTTGTGTTAGTGTTGAAAAACCACTTTTCGCACTTGTATTAGTGTGAAAAAAACACTTTTTGCACTTGTGATAGTGTTGAAAAACCACTTTTCGCACTTGTGTTGGTGCAGGAAACCACTTTTGCACTTGTATTAGTGCGGAAAAAACACTTTTTGCACTTGTGTTAGTGTTGAAAAACCACTTTTCGCACTTGTGTTAGTGTTGAAAAACCACTTTTCGCACTTGTGTTGGTGCAGGAAACCACTTTTGCACTTGTATTAGTGCGGAAAAAACACTTTTTGCACTTGTGTTAGTGTTGAAAAACCACTTTTCGCACTTGTGTTGGTGCAGGAAACCACTTTTGCACTTGTATTAGTGTGGAAAAACACTTTTTGCACTTGTGATAGTGTGGAAAAACCACTTTTTGCACTTGTGTTAGTGTTGAAAAACCACTTTTCGCACTTGTGTTGGTGCAGGAAACCACTTTTGCACTTGTATTAGTGTGGAAAAAACACTTTTTGCACTTGTGTTAGTGTGGAAAAAGCACTTTTCGCACTTGTGTTGGTGCAGGAAACCACTTTTGCACTTGTATTAGTGTTGAAAAAACACTTTTTGCACTTGTGATAGTGTTGAAAAACCACTTTTCGCACTTGTGTTAGTGTTGAAAAACCACTTTTCGCACGTGTTAGTGCAGGAAACCACTTTTGCACTTGTATTAGTGTGGAAAAAACGCTTTTTGCACTTGTGATAGTGTTGAAAAACCACTTTTCGCACTTGTGTTAGTGTTGAAAAACCACTTTTCGCACTTGTGTTAGTGTTGAAAAACCACTTTTCGCACTTGTGTTGGTGCAGGAAACCACTTTTGCACTTGTAGTAGTGTGGAAAAAACACTTTTTGCACTTGTGATAGTGTTGAAAAACCACTTTTCGCACTTGTGTTAGTGTTGAAAAACCACTTTTCGCACTTGTGTTAGTGTTGAAAAACCACTTTTTGCACCTGTGTTGGTGCAGGAAACCACTTTTGCACTTGTATTAGTGTGGAAAAAACACTTTTTGCACTTGTGTTAGTGTTGAAAAACCACTTTTCGCACTTGTGTTGGTGCAGGAAACCACTTTTGCACTTGTATTAGTGTGGAAAAAACACTTTTTTCACTTGTGATATTGTTGAAAAACCACTTTTCGCACTTGTGTTAGTGTTGAAAAACCACTTTTCGCACTTGTGTTGGTGCAGGAAACCACTTTTGCACTTGTATTATTGTGGAAAAAACACTTTTTGCACTTGTGATATTGTTGAAAAACCACTTTTCGCACTTGTTTTAGTGTTGAAAAACCACTTTTCGCACTTGTGTTAGTGTTGAAAAACCACTTTTCGCACTTGTGTTGGTGCAGGAAACCACTTTTGCACTTGTAGTAGTGTGGAAAAAACACTTTTTGCACTTGTGATAGTGTTGAAAAACCACTTTTCGCACTTGTGTTAGTGTTGAAAAACCACTTTTCGCACTTGTGTTAGTGTTGAAAAACCACTTTTCGCACTTGTGTTGGTGCAGGAAACCACTTTTGCACTTGTATTAGTGTGGAAAAACCACTTTTCGCACTTGTGTTAGTGTTGAAAAACCACTTTTTGCACTTGTGTTGGTGCGTGAAACCACTTTTGCACTTGTATTAGTGTGGAAAAACCACTTTTCGCACTTGTGTTAGTGTTGAAAAACCACTTTTCGTACTTGTGTTGGTGCAGGAAACCACTTTTGCACTTGTATTAGTGTGGAAAAAACACTTTTCGCACTTGTGTTAGTGTTGAAAAACCACTTTTCGCACTTGTGTTAGTGTTGAAAAACCACTTTTCGCACTTGTGTTGGTGCAGGAAACCACTTTTGCACTTGTATTAGTGTGGAAAAAACACTTTTTGCACTTGTGATAGTGTTGAAAAACCACTTTTTGCACTTGTGTTAGTGTTGAAAAACCACTTTTCGCACTTGTGTTGGTGCAGGAAACCACTTTTGCACTTGTATTAGTGTGGAA
Source organism: Myxine glutinosa (assembly GCF_964187855.1). Lineage (NCBI taxonomy): Eukaryota > Metazoa > Chordata > Myxini > Myxiniformes > Myxinidae > Myxine > Myxine glutinosa. The sequence goes on from NW_027619531.1 coordinate 27,467, forward strand.
AAAACACTTTTTGCACTTGTGATAGTGTTGAAAAACCACTTTTCGCACTTGTGTTAGTGTTGAAAAACCACTTTTCGCACTTGTGTTAGTGTTGAAAAACCACTTTTCGCACTTATGTTGGTGCAGGAAACCACTTTTGCACTTGTATTAGTGTGGAAAAACACTTTTTGCACTTGTGATAGTGTTGAAAAACCACTTTTCGCACTTGTGTTAGTGTTGAAAAACCACTTTTCGCACTTGTGTTAGTGTTGAAAAACCACTTTTCGCACTTGTGTTGGTGCAGGAAACCACTTTTGCACTTGTATTAGTGTGGAAAAAACACTTTCCGCACTTGTGTTAGTGTTGAAAAACCACTTTTCGCACTTGTGTTGGTGCAGGAAACCACTTCTGCACTTGTATTAGTGTGGAAAAAACACTTTTTGCACTTGTGATAGTGTTGAAAAACCACTTTTCGCACTTGTGTTAGTGTTGAAAAACCACTTTTCGCACTTGTGTTAGTGTTGAAAAAACACTTTTCGCACTTGTGTTGGTGCAGGAAACCACTTTTGCACTTGTATTGGTGTGGAAAAAACACTTTTTGCACTTGTGATAGTGTGGAAAAACCACTTTTCGCACTTGTGTTAGTGTTGAAAAACCACTTTTTGCACTTGTGTTGGTGCAGGAAACCACTTTTGCACTTGTATTAGTGTGGAAAAACCACTTTTCGCACTTGTGTTAGTGTTGAAAAACCACTTTTCGTACTTGTGTTGGTGCAGGAAACCACTTTTGCACTTGTATTAGTGTGGAAAAAACACTTTTCGCACTTGTGTTAGTGTTGAAAAACCACTTTTCGCACTTGTGTTAGTGTTGAAAAACCACTTTTCGCACTTGTGTTGTTGCAGGAAACCACTTTTGCACTTGTATTAGTGTGGAAAAAACACTTTTTGCACTTGTGATAGTGTTGAAAAACCACTTTTTGCACTTGTGTTAGTGTTGAAAAACCACTTTTCGCACTTGTGTTGGTGCAGGAAACCACTTTTGCACTTGTATTAGTGTGGAAAAAATACTTTTTGCACTTGTGATACTGTTGAAAAACCACTTTTCGCACTTGTGTTAGTGTTGAAAAACCACTTTTCGCACTTGTGTTAGTGTTGAAAAACCACTTTTCGCACTTATGTTGGTGCAGGAAACCACTTTTGCACTTGTATTAGTGTGGAAAAAACACTTTTTGCACTTGTGATAGTGTTGAAAAACCACTTTTCGCACTTGTGTTAGTGTTGAAAAACCACTTTTCGCACTTGTGTTAGTGTTGAAAAACGACTTTTCGCACTTGTGTTGGTGCAGGAAACCACTTTTGCACTTGTATTAGTGTGGAAAAAACACTTTCCGCACTTGTGTTAGTGTTGAAAAACCACTTTTCGCACTTGTGTTGGTGCAGGAAACCACCTCTGCACTTGTATTAGTGTGGAAAAAACACTTTTTGCACTTGTGATAGTGTTGAAAAACCACTTTTCGCACTTGTGTTAGTGTTGAAAAACCACTTTTCGCACTTGTGTTAGTGTTGAAAAAACACTTTTCGCACTTGTGTTGGTGCAGGAAACCACTTTTGCACTTGTATTGGTGTGGAAAAAACACTTTTTGCACTTGTGATAGTGTTGAAAAACCACTTTTCGCACTTGTGTTAGTGTTGAAAAACCACTTTTCGCACTTGTGTTAGTGTTGAAAAACCACTTTTCGCACTTGTGTTGGTGCAGGAAACCACTTTTGCACTTGTATTAGTGTGGAAAAACTACTTTTCGCACTTGTGTTAGTGTTGAAAAACCACTTTTCGCACTTGTGTTAGTGTTGAAAAACCACTTTTCGCACTTGTGTTGGTGCAGGAAACCACTTTTGCACTTGTATTAGTGTGGAAAAAACACTTTTTTCACTTGTGATATTGTTGAAAAACCACTTTTCGCACTTGTGTTAGTGTTGAAAAACCACTTTTCGCACTTGTGTTGGTGCAGGAAACCACTTTTGCACTTGTATTATTGTGGAAAAAACACTTTTTGCACTTGTGATATTGTTGAAAAACCACTTTTCGCACTTGTTTTAGTGTTGAAAAACCACTTTTCGCACTTGTGTTAGTGTTGAAAAACCACTTTTCGCACTTGTGTTGGTGCAGGAAACCACTTTTGCACTTGTAGTAGTGTGGAAAAAACACTTTTTGCACTTGTGATAGTGTTGAAAAACCACTTTTCGCACTTGTGTTAGTGTTGAAAAACCACTTTTCGCACTTGTGTTAGTGTTGAAAAACCACTTTTCGCACTTGTGTTGGTGCAGGAAACCACTTTTGCACTTGTATTAGTGTGGAAAAACCACTTTTCGCACTTGTGTTAGTGTTGAAAAACCACTTTTTGCACTTGTGTTGGTGCGTGAAACCACTTTTGCACTTGTATTAGTGTGGAAAAACCACTTTTCGCACTTGTGTTAGTGTTGAAAAACCACTTTTCGTACTTGTGTTGGTGCAGGAAACCACTTTTGCACTTGTATTAGTGTGGAAAAAACACTTTTCGCACTTGTGTTAGTGTTGAAAAACCACTTTTCGCACTTGTGTTAGTGTTGAAAAACCACTTTTCGCACTTGTGTTGGTGCAGGAAACCACTTTTGCACTTGTATTAGTGTGGAAAAAACACTTTTTGCACTTGTGATAGTGTTGAAAAACCACTTTTTGCACTTGTGTTAGTGTTGAAAAACCACTTTTCGCACTTGTGTTGGTGCAGGAAACCACTTTTGCACTTGTATTAGTGTGGAAAAAACACTTTTTGCACTTGTGATAGTGTTGAAAAACCACTTTTCGCACTTGTGTTAGTGTTGAAAAAACACTTTTCGCACTTGTGTTAGTGTTGAAAAACCACTTTTCGCACTTATGTTGGTGCAGGAAACCACTTTTGCACTTGTATTAGTGTGGAAAAACACTTTTTGCACTTGTGATAGTGTTGAAAAACCACTTTTCGCACTTGTGTTAGTGTTGAAAAACCACTTTTCGCACTTGTGTTAGTGTTGAAAAACCACTTTTCGCACTTGTGTTGGTGCAGGAAACCACTTTTGCACTTGTATTAGTGTGGAAAAAACACTTTCCGCACTTGTGTTAGTGTTGAAAAACCACTTTTCGCACTTGTGTTGGTGCAGGAAACCACTTCTGCACTTGTATTAGTGTGGAAAAAACACTTTTTGCACTTGTGATAGTGTTGAAAAACCACTTTTCGCACTTGTGTTAGTGTTGAAAAACCACTTTTCGCACTTGTGTTAGTGTTGAAAAAACACTTTTCGCACTTGTGTTGGTGCAGGAAACCACTTTTGCACTTGTATTGGTGTGGAAAAAACACTTTTTGCACTTGTGATAGTGTGGAAAAACCACTTTTCGCACTTGTGTTAGTGTTGAAAAACCACTTTTTGCACTTGTGTTGGTGCAGGAAACCACTTTTGCACTTGTATTAGTGTGGAAAAACCACTTTTCGCACTTGTGTTAGTGTTGAAAAACCACTTTTCGTACTTGTGTTGGTGCAGGAAACCACTTTTGCACTTGTATTAGTGTGGAAAAAACACTTTTCGCACTTGTGTTAGTGTTGAAAAACCACTTTTCGCACTTGTGTTAGTGTTGAAAAACCACTTTTCGCACTTGTGTTGTTGCAGGAAACCACTTTTGCACTTGTATTAGTGTGGAAAAAACACTTTTTGCACTTGTGATAGTGTTGAAAAACCACTTTTTGCACTTGTGTTAGTGTTGAAAAACCACTTTTCGCACTTGTGTTGGTGCAGGAAACCACTTTTGCACTTGTATTAGTGTGGAAAAAATACTTTTTGCACTTGTGATACTGTTGAAAAACCACTTTTCGCACTTGTGTTAGTGTTGAAAAACCACTTTTCGCACTTGTGTTAGTGTTGAAAAACCACTTTTCGCACTTATGTTGGTGCAGGAAACCACTTTTGCACTTGTATTAGTGTGGAAAAAACACTTTTTGCACTTGTGATAGTGTTGAAAAACCACTTTTCGCACTTGTGTTAGTGTTGAAAAACCACTTTTCGCACTTGTGTTAGTGTTGAAAAACGACTTTTCGCACTTGTGTTGGTGCAGGAAACCACTTTTGCACTTGTATTAGTGTGGAAAAAACACTTTCCGCACTTGTGTTAGTGTTGAAAAACCACTTTTCGCACTTGTGTTGGTGCAGGAAACCACCTCTGCACTTGTATTAGTGTGGAAAAAACACTTTTTGCACTTGTGATAGTGTTGAAAAACCACTTTTCGCACTTGTGTTAGTGTTGAAAAACCACTTTTCGCACTTGTGTTAGTGTTGAAAAAACACTTTTCGCACTTGTGTTGGTGCAGGAAACCACTTTTGCACTTGTATTGGTGTGGAAAAAACACTTTTTGCACTTGTGATAGTGTTGAAAAACCACTTTTCGCACTTGTGTTAGTGTTGAAAAACCACTTTTCGCACTTGTGTTAGTGTTGAAAAACCACTTTTCGCACTTGTGTTAGTGTTGAAAAACCACTTTTCGCACTTGTGTTGGTGCAGGAAACCACTTTTGCACTTGTATTAGTGTGGAAAAACTACTTTTCGCACTTGTGTTAGTGTTGAAAAACCACTTTTCGCACTTGTGTTAGTGTTGAAAAACCACTTTTCGCACTTGTGTTGGTGCAGGAAACCACTTTTGCACTTGTATTAGTGTGGAAAAAAAACTTTTTGCACTTGTGATAGTGTTGAAAAACCACTTTTCGCACTTGTATTAGTGTTGAAAAACCACTTTTCGCACCTGTGATAGTATTGAAAAACCACTTTTCGCACTTGTGTTGGTGCAGGAAACCACTTTTGCACTTGTATTAGTGTGGAAAAACCACTTTTCGCACTTGTGTTAGTGTTGAAAAACCACTTTTCGCACTTGTATTAGTGTGAAAAAAACACTTTTTGCACTTGTGATAGTGTTGAAAAACCACTTTTCGCACTTGTGTTGGTGCAGGAAACCACTTTTGCACTTGTATTAGTGCGGAAAAAACACTTTTTGCACTTGTGTTAGTGTTGAAAAACCACTTTTCGCACTTGTGTTAGTGTTGAAAAACCACTTTTCGCACTTGTGTTGGTGCAGGAAACCACTTTTGCACTTGTATTAGTGCGGAAAAAACACTTTTTGCACTTGTGTTAGTGTTGAAAAACCACTTTTCGCACTTGTGTTGGTGCAGGAAACCACTTTTGCACTTGTATTAGTGTGGAAAAACACTTTTTGCACTTGTGATAGTGTGGAAAAACCACTTTTTGCACTTGTGTTAGTGTTGAAAAACCACTTTTCGCACTTGTGTTGGTGCAGGAAACCACTTTTGCACTTGTATTAGTGTGGAAAAAATACTTTTTGCACTTGTGTTAGTGTGGAAAAAGCACTTTTCGCACTTGTGTTGGTGCAGGAAACCACTTTTGCACTTGTATTAGTGTTGAAAAAACACTTTTTGCACTTGTGATAGTGTTGAAAAACCACTTTTCGCACTTGTGTTAGTGTTGAAAAACCACTTTTCGCACGTGTTAGTGCAGGAAACCACTTTTGCACTTGTATTAGTGTGGAAAAAACGCTTTTTGCACTTGTGATAGTGTTGAAAAACCACTTTTCGCACTTGTGTTAGTGTTGAAAAACCACTTTTCGCACTTGTGTTAGTGTTGAAAAACCACTTTTCGCACTTGTGTTGGTGCAGGAAACCACTTTTGCACTTGTAGTAGTGTGGAAAAAACACTTTTTGCACTTGTGATAGTGTTGAAAAACCACTTTTCGCACTTGTGTTAGTGTTGAAAAACCACTTTTCGCACTTGTGTTAGTGTTGAAAAACCACTTTTTGCACCTGTGTTGGTGCAGGAAACCACTTTTGCACTTGTATTAGTGTGGAAAAAACACTTTTTGCACTTGTGTTAGTGTTGAAAAACCACTTTTCGCACTTGTGTTGGTGCAGGAAACCACTTTTGCACTTGTATTAGTGTGGAAAAAACACTTTTTTCACTTGTGATATTGTTGAAAAACCACTTTTCGCACTTGTGTTAGTGTTGAAAAACCACTTTCCGCACTTGTGTTGGTGCAGGAAACCACTTTTGCACTTGTATTATTGTGGAAAAAACACTTTTTGCACTTGTGATATTGTTGAAAAACCACTTTTCGCACTTGTTTTAGTGTTGAAAAACCACTTTTCGCACTTGTGTTAGTGTTGAAAAACCACTTTTCGCACTTGTGTTGGTGCAGGAAACCACTTTTGCACTTGTAGTAGTGTGGAAAAAACACTTTTTGCACTTGTGATAGTGTTGAAAAACCACTTTTCGCACTTGTGTTAGTGTTGAAAAACCACTTTTCGCACTTGTGTTAGTGTTGAAAAACCACTTTTCGCACTTGTGTTGGTGCAGGAAACCACTTTTGCACTTGTATTAGTGTGGAAAAACCACTTTTCGCACTTGTGTTAGTGTTGAAAAACCACTTTTGCACTTGTATTAGTGTGGAAAAACCACTTTTCGCACTTGTGTTAGTGTTGAAAAACCACTTTTCGTACTTGTGTTGGTGCAGGAAACCACTTTTGCACTTGTATTAGTGTGGAAAAAACACTTTTCGCACTTGTGTTAGTGTTGAAAAACCACTTTTCGCACTTGTGTTAGTGTTGAAAAACCACTTTTCGCACTTGTGTTGGTGCAGGAAACCACTTTTGCACTTGTATTAGTGTGGAAAAAACACTTTTTGCACTTGTGATAGTGTTGAAAAACCACTTTTCGCACTTGTGTTGGTGCAGGAAACCACTTTTGCACTTGTGTTGGTGCAGGAAACCACTTTTGCACTTGTGATAGTGTTGAAAAACCACTTTTTGCACTTGTGTTAGTGTTGAAAAACCACTTTTCGCACTTGTATTAGTGTGGAAAAACCACTTTTCGCACTTGTGTTAGTGTTGAAAAACCACTTTTCGCACTTATGTTGGTGCAGGAAACCACTTTTGCACTTGTATTAGTGTGGAAAAACACTTTTTGCACTTGTGATAGTGTTGAAAAACCACTTTTCGCACTTGTGTTAGTGTTGAAAAACCACTTTTCGCACTTGTGTTAGTGTTGAAAAACCACTTTTCGCACTTGTGTTGGTGCAGGAAACCACTTTTGCACTTGTATTAGTGTGGAAAAAACACTTTCCGCACTTGTGTTAGTGTTGAAAAACCACTTTTCGCACTTGTGTTGGTGCAGGAAACCACTTCTGCACTTGTATTAGTGTGGAAAAAACACTTTTTGCACTTGTGATAGTGTTGAAAAACCACTTTTCGCACTTGTGTTAGTGTTGAAAAACCACTTTTCGCACTTGTGTTAGTGTTGAAAAAACACTTTTCGCACTTGTGTTGGTGCAGGAAACCACTTTTGCACTTGTATTGGTGTGGAAAAAACACTTTTTGCACTTGTGATAGTGTTGAAAAACCACTTTTCGCACTTGTGTTCGTGTTGAAAAACCACTTTTCGCACTTGTGTTAGTGTTGAAAAACCACTTTTCGCACTTGTGTTGGTGCAGGAAACCACTTGTGCACTTGTATTAGTGTGGAAAAAACACTTTTTGCACTTGTGATAGTGTTGAAAAACCACTTTTCGCACTTGTGTTAGTGTTGAAAAACCACTTTTCGCACTTGTGTTAGTGTTGAAAAACCACTTTTCGCACTTGTGTTGGTGCAGGAAACCACTTTTGCACTTGTATTAGTGTGGAAAAACTACTTTTCGCACTTGTGTTAGTGTTGAAAAACCACTTTTCGCACTTGTGTTAGTGTTGAAAAACCACTTTTCGCACTTGTGTTGGTGCAGGAAACCACTTTTGCACTTGTATTAGTGTGGAAAAAAAACTTTTTGCACTTGTGATAGTGTTGAAAAACCACTTTTCGCACTTGTATTAGTGTTGAAAAACCACTTTTCGCACCTGTGATAGTATTGAAAAACCACTTTTCGCACTTGTGATAGTGTTGAAAAAACACTTTTCGCCTTTGTGTTAGTGTTGAAAAACCACTTTTCGCACTTGTGTTGGTGCAGGAAACCACTTTTGCACTTGTATTAGTGTGGAAAAACCACTTTTCGCACTTGTGTTAGTGTTGAAAAACCACTTTTCGCACTTGTATTAGTGTGAAAAAAACACTTTTTGCACTTGTGATAGTGTTGAAAAACCACTTTTCGCACTTGTGTTGGTGCAGGAAACCACTTTTGCACTTGTATTAGTGCGGAAAAAACACTTTTTGCACTTGTGTTAGTGTTGAAAAACCACTTTTCGCACTTGTGTTAGTGTTGAAAAACCACTTTTCGCACTTGTGTTGGTGCAGGAAACCACTTTTGCACTTGTATTAGTGCGGAAAAAACACTTTTTGCACTTGTGTTAGTGTTGAAAAACCACTTTTCGCACTTGTGTTGGTGCAGGAAACCACTTTTGCACTTGTATTAGTGTGGAAAAACACTTTTTGCACTTGTGATAGTGTGGAAAAACCACTTTTTGCACTTGTGTTAGTGTTGAAAAACCACTTTTCGCACTTGTGTTGGTGCAGGAAACCACTTTTGCACTTGTATTAGTGTGGAAAAAACACTTTTTGCACTTGTGTTAGTGTGGAAAAAGCACTTTTCGCACTTGTGTTGGTGCAGGAAACCACTTTTGCACTTGTATTAGTGTTGAAAAAACACTTTTTGCACTTGTGATAGTGTTGAAAAACCACTTTTCGCACTTGTGTTAGTGTTGAAAAACCACTTTTCGCACGTGTTAGTGCAGGAAACCACTTTTGCACTTGTATTAGTGTGGAAAAAACGCTTTTTGCACTTGTGATAGTGTTGAAAAACCACTTTTCGCACTTGTGTTAGTGTTGAAAAACCACTTTTCGCACTTGTGTTAGTGTTGAAAAACCACTTTTCGCACTTGTGTTGGTGCAGGAAACCACTTTTGCACTTGTAGTAGTGTGGAAAAAACACTTTTTGCACTTGTGATAGTGTTGAAAAACCACTTTTCGCACTTGTGTTAGTGTTGAAAAACCACTTTTCGCACTTGTGTTAGTGTTGAAAAACCACTTTTTGCACCTGTGTTGGTGCAGGAAACCACTTTTGCACTTGTATTAGTGTGGAAAAAACACTTTTTGCACTTGTGTTAGTGTTGAAAAACCACTTTTCGCACTTGTGTTGGTGCAGGAAACCACTTTTGCACTTGTATTAGTGTGGAAAAAACACTTTTTTCACTTGTGATATTGTTGAAAAACCACTTTTCGCACTTGTGTTAGTGTTGAAAAACCACTTTTCGCACTTGTGTTGGTGCAGGAAACCACTTTTGCACTTGTATTATTGTGGAAAAAACACTTTTTGCACTTGTGATATTGTTGAAAAACCACTTTTCGCACTTGTTTTAGTGTTGAAAAACCACTTTTCGCACTTGTGTTAGTGTTGAAAAACCACTTTTCGCACTTGTGTTGGTGCAGGAAACCACTTTTGCACTTGTAGTAGTGTGGAAAAAACACTTTTTGCACTTGTGATAGTGTTGAAAAACCACTTTTCGCACTTGTGTTAGTGTTGAAAAACCACTTTTCGCACTTGTGTTAGTGTTGAAAAACCACTTTTCGCACTTGTGTTGGTGCAGGAAACCACTTTTGCACTTGTATTAGTGTGGAAAAACCACTTTTCGCACTTGTGTTAGTGTTGAAAAACCACTTTTTGCACTTGTGTTGGTGCGTGAAACCACTTTTGCACTTGTATTAGTGTGGAAAAACCACTTTTCGCACTTGTGTTAGTGTTGAAAAACCACTTTTCGTACTTGTGTTCGTGCAGGAAACCACTTTTGCACTTGTATTAGTGTGGAAAAAACACTTTTCGCACTTGTGTTAGTGTTGAAAAACCACTTTTCGCACTTGTGTTAGTGTTGAAAAACCACTTTTCGCACTTGTGTTGGTGCAGGAAACCACTTTTGCACTTGTATTAGTGTGGAAAAAACACTTTTTGCACTTGTGATAGTGTTGAAAAACCACTTTCTGCACTTGTGTTAGTGTTGAAAAACCACTTTTCGCACTTGTGTTGGTGCAGGAAACCACTTTTGCACTTGTATTAGTGTGGAAAAAACACTTTTTGCACTTGTGATAGTGTTGAAAAACCACTTTTCGCACTTGTGTTAGTGTTGAAAAACCACTTTTCGCACTTGTGTTAGTGTTGAAAAACCACTTTTCGCACTTATGTTGGTGCAGGAAACCACTTTTGCACTTGTATTAGTGTGGAAAAACACTTTTTGCACTTGTGATAGTGTTGAAAAACCACTTTTCGCACTTGTGTTAGTGTTGAAAAACCACTTTTCGCACTTGTGTTAGTGTTGAAAAACCACTTTTCGCACTTGTGTTGGTGCAGGAAACCACTTTTGCACTTGTATTAGTGTGGAAAAAACACTTTCCGCACTTGTGTTAGTGTTGAAAAACCACTTTTCGCACTTGTGTTGGTGCAGGAAACCACTTCTGCACTTGTATTAGTGTGGAAAAAACACTTTTTGCACTTGTGATAGTGTTGAAAAACCACTTTTCGCACTTGTGTTAGTGTTGAAAAACCATTTTTCGCACTTGTGTTAGTGTTGAAAAAACACTTTTCGCACTTGTGTTGGTGCAGGAAACCACTTTTGCACTTGTATTGGTGTGGAAAAAACACTTTTTGCACTTGTGATAGTGTGGAAAAACCACTTTTCGCACTTGTGTTAGTGTTGAAAAACCACTTTTTGCACTTGTGTTGGTGCAGGAAACCACTTTTGCACTTGTATTAGTGTGGAAAAACCACTTTTCGCACTTGTGTTAGTGTTGAAAAACCACTTTTCGTACTTGTGTTGGTGCAGGAAACCACTTTTGCACTTGTATTAGTGTGGAAAAAACACTTTTCGCACTTGTGTTAGTGTTGAAAAACCACTTTTCGCACTTGTGTTAGTGTTGAAAAACCACTTTTCGCACTTTTCTTGTTGCAGGAAACCACTTTTGCACTTGTATTAGTGTGGAAAAAACACTTTTTGCACTTGTGATAGTGTTGAAAAACCACTTTTTGCACTTGTGTTAGTGTTGAAAAACCACTTTTCGCACTTGTGTTGGTGCAGGAAACCACTTTTGCACTTGTATTAGTGTGGAAAAAATACTTTTTGCACTTGTGATACTGTTGAAAAACCACTTTTCGCACTTGTGTTAGTGTTGAAAAACCACTTTTCGCACTTGTGTTAGTGTTGAAAAACCACTTTTCGCACTTATGTTGGTGCAGGAAACCACTTTTGCACTTGTATTAGTGTGGAAAAAACACTTTTTGCACTTGTGATAGTGTTGAAAAACCACTTTTCGCACTTGTGTTAGTGTTGAAAAACCACTTTTCGCACTTGTGTTAGTGTTGAAAAACGACTTTTCGCACTTGTGTTGGTGCAGGAAACCACTTTTGCACTTGTATTAGTGTGGAAAAAACACTTTCCGCACTTGTGTTAGTGTTGAAAAACCACTTTTCGCACTTGTGTTGGTGCAGGAAACCACCTCTGCACTTGTATTAGTGTGGAAAAAAACACTTTTTGCACTTGTGATAGTGTTGAAAAACCACTTTTCGCACTTGTGTTAGTGTTGAAAAACCACTTTTCGCACTTGTGTTAGTGTTGAAAAAACACTTTTCGCACTTGTGTTGGTGCAGGAAACCACTTTTGCACTTGTATTGGTGTGGAAAAAACACTTTTTGCACTTGTGATAGTGTTGAAAAACCACTTTTCGCACTTGTGTTAGTGTTGAAAAACCACTTTTCGCACTTGTGTTAGTGTTGAAAAACCACTTTTCGCACTTGTGTTGGTGCAGGAAACCACTTTTGCACTTGTATTAGTGTGGAAAAACTACTTTTCGCACTTGTGTTAGTGTTGAAAAACCACTTTTCGCACTTGTGTTAGTGTTGAAAAACCACTTTTCGCACTTGTGTTGGTGCAGGAAACCACTTTTGCACTTGTATTAGTGTGGAAAAAAAACTTTTTGCACTTGTGATAGTGTTGAAAAACCACTTTTCGCACTTGTATTAGTGTTGAAAAACCACTTTTCGCACCTGTGATAGTATTGAAAAACCACTTTTCGCACTTGTGATAGTGTTGAAAAAACACTTTTCGCCTTTGTGTTAGTGTTGAAAAACCACTTTTCGCACTTGTGTTGGTGCAGGAAACCACTTTTGCACTTGTATTAGTGTGGAAAAACCACTTTTCGCACTTGTGTTAGTGTTGAAAAACCACTTTTCGCACTTGTATTAGTGTGAAAAAAACACTTTTTGCACTTGTGATAG
>NW_027619532.1:0-39738 GCF_964187855.1 Myxine glutinosa
GCACTTGTGTTAGTGTTGAAAAACCACTTTTTGCACTTGTGTTGGTGCAGGAAACCACTTTAGCACTTGTATTAGTGTGGAAAAAACACTTTTTGCACTTGTGATAGTGTTGAAAAACCACTTTTCGCACTTGTGTTAGTGTTGAAAAACCACTTTTCGCACTTGTGTTGGTGCAGGAAACCACTTTTGCACTTGTATTAGTGTGGAAAAACCACTTTTCGCACTTGTGTTAGTGTTGAAAAAACACTTTTCGCACTTGTGTTGGTGCAGGAAACCACTTTTGCACTTGTATTAGTGTGGAAAAGCCACTTTTCGCACTTGTGTTAGTGTTGAAAAACCACTTTTCGCACTTGTGTTGGTGTTGAAAAACCACTTTTCGCACTTGTGTTGGTGCAGGAAACCACTTTTGCACTTGTATTAGTGTGGAAAAACCACATTTCGCACTTGTATTAGTGTGGAAAAAACACTTTTTGCACTTGTATTAGTGTGGAAAAAACACTTTTTGCACTTGTGATAGTGTTGAAAAACCACTTTTCGCACTTGTGTTAGTGTTGAAAAACCACTTTCCGTATTTGTGTTGGTGCAGGAAACCACTTTTGCACTTGTATTAGTGTGGAAAAAACACTTTTTGCACTTGTGATAGTGTTGAAAAACCACTTTTCGCACTTTGTGTTAGTGTTGAAAAACCACTTTTCGCACTTGTGTTCGTGTTGAAAAACCACTTTTCGCATTTGTGTTAGTGTTGAAAAACCACTTTTTGCACTTGTGTTGGTGCAGGAAACCACTTTTGCACTTGTATTAGTGTGGAAAAACCACTTTTCGCACTTGTGTTAGTGTTGAAAAACCACTTTTCGTATTTGTGTTGGTGCAGGAAACCACTTTTGCACTTGTATTAGTGTGGAAAAAACACTTTTTGCACTTGTGATAGTGTTGAAAAACCACTTTTCACACTTGTGTTAGTGTTGAAAAACCACTTTTCGCACTTGTGTTCGTGTTGAAAAACCACTTTTCGCATTTGTGTTAGTGTTGAAAAACCACTTTTTGCACTTGTGTTGGTGCAGGAAACCACTTTTGCACTTGTATTAGTGTGGAAAAAACACTTTTTGCACTTGTGATAGTGTTGAAAAACCACTTTTCGCACTTGTGTTAGTGTTGAAAAACCACTTTTTGCACTTGTGTTGGTGCAGGAAACCACTTTTGCACTTGTATTAGTGTGGAAAAACCACTTTTCGCACTTGTGTTAGTGTTGAAAAACCACTTTTCGCACTTGTGTTAGTGTTGAAAAACCACTTTTCGCACTTGTGTTGGTGCAGGAAACCACTTTTGCACTTGTATTAGTGTGGAAAAACCACTTTTCGCACTTGTGTTAGTGTTGAAAAACCACTTTTCGCACTTGTGTTAGTGTTGAAAAACCACTTTTTGCACTTGTGTTGGTGCAGGAAACCACTTTTGCACTTGTGTTGGTGCAGGAAACCACTTTTGCACTTGTATTAGTGTGGAAAAACCACTTTTTGCACTTGTGTTAGTGTTGAAAGACCACTTTTCGCACTTGTGTTGGTGCAGGAAACCACTTTTGCACTTGTATTAGTGTGGAAAAACCACTTTTCGCACTTGTGTTAGTGTTGAAAAACCACTTTTTGCACTTGTGTTAGTGTTGAAAGACCACTTTTCGCACTTGTGTTGGTGCAGGAAACCACTTTTGCACTTGTATTAGTGTGGAAAAACCACTTTTGCACTTGTATTAGTGTGGAAAAACCACTTTTCGCACTTGTATTAGTGTTGAAAAACCACTTTACGCACTTGTGTTAGTGTTGAAAAACCACTTTTCGCACTTGTGTTGGTGCAGGAAACCACTTTTGCACTTGTATTAGTGTGGAAAAACCACTTTTCGCACTTGTGTTAGTGTTGAAAAACCACTTTTCGCACTTGTGTTGGTGCAGGAAACCACTTTTGCACTTGTATTAGTGTGGAAAAACCACTTTTCGCACTTGTGTTAGTGTTGAAAAACCATTTTTCGCACTTGTGTTAGTGTTGAAAAACCACTTTTTGCACTTGTGTTGGTGCAGGAAACCACTTTTGCACTTGTATTAGTGTGGAAAAAACACTTTTTGCACTTGTGATAGTGTTGAAAAACCACTTTTCGCACTTGTGTTAGTGTTGAAAAACCACTTTTCGCACTTGTGTTGGTGTAGGAAACCACTTTTGCACTTGTATTAGTGTGGAAAAACCACTTTTCGCACTTGTGTTAGTATTGAAAAACCACTTTTCGCACTTGTGTTAGTGTTGAAAAACCACTTTTTGCACTTGTGTTGGTGCAGGAAACCACTTTTACACTTGTATTAGTGTGGAAAAAACACTTTTTGCACTTGTGATAGTGTTGAAAAACCACTTTTCGCACTTGTGTTAGTGTTGAAAAACCACTTTTCGCACTTGTGTTAGTGTTGAATAACCACTTTTCGCACTTGTGTTGGTGCAGGAAACCACTTTTGCACTTGTATTAGTGTGGAAAAACCACTTTTCGCACTTGTGTTAGTGTTGAAAAACCACTTTTCGCACTTGTGTTAGTGTTGAAAAACCACTTTTCGCACTTGTGTTGGTGCAGGAAACCACTTTTGCACTTGTATTAGTGTGGAAAAACCACTTTTCGCACTTGTGTTAGTGTTGAAAAACCACTTTTCGCACTTGTGTTAGTGTTGAAAAACCACTTTTTGCACTTGTGTTGGTGCAGGAAACCACTTTTGCACTTGTGTTGGTGCAGTAAACCACTTTTGCACTTGTATTAGTGTGGAAAAACCACTTTTCGCACTTGTGTTAGTGTTGAAAAACCACTTTTCGCACTTGTGTTGGTGCAGGAAACCACTTTTGCACTTGTATTAGTGTGGAAAAACCACTTTTCGCACTTGTGTTAGTGTTGAAAAACCACTTTTCGCACTTGTGTTAGTGTTGAAAAACCACTTTTTGCACTTGTGTTGGTGCAGGAAACCACTTTTGCACTTGTATTAGTGTGGAAAAAACACTTTTTGCACTTGTGATAGTGTTGAAAAACCACTTTTCGCACTTGTGTTAGTGTTGAAAAACCACTTTTCGCACTTGTGTTGGTGCAGGAAACCACTTTTGCACTTGTATTAGTGTGGAAAAACCACTTTTCGCACTTGTGTTAGTGTTGAAAAAACACTTTTCGCACTTGTGTTGGTGCAGGAAACCACTTTTGCACTTGTATTAGTGTGGAAAAGCCACTTTTCGCACTTGTGTTAGTGTTGAAAAACCACTTTTCGCACTTGTGTTAGTGTTGAAAAACCACTTTTCGCACTTGTGTTGGTGCAGGAAACCACTTTTGCACTTGTATTAGTGTGGAAAAACCACATTTCGCACTTGTATGAGTGTGGAAAAAACACTTTTTGCATTTGTATTATTAGTGTGGAAAAAACACTTTTTGCACTTGTGATAGTGTTGAAAAACCACTTTTCGCACTTGTGTTAGTGTTGAAAAACCACTTTTCGCACTTGTGTTAGTGTTGAAAAACCACTTTTCGCACTTGTGTTGGTGCAGGAAACCACTTTTGCACTTGTATTAGTGTGGAAAAACCACTTTTCGCACTTGTGTTAGTGTTGAAAAACCACTTTTCGCACTTGTGTTAGTGTTGAAAAACCACTTTTCGCACTTGTGTTGGTGCAGGAAACCACTTTTGCACTTGTATTAGTGTGGAAAAACCACTTTTCGCACTTGTGTTAGTGTTGAAAAACCACTTTTCGCACTTGTGTTAGTGTTGAAAAACCACTTTTTGCACTTGTGTTGGTGCAGGAAACCACTTTTGCACTTGTGTTGGTGCAGTAAACCACTTTTGCACTTGTATTAGTGTGGAAAAACCACTTTTTGCACTTGTGTTAGTGTTGAAAAACCACTTTTCGCACTTGTGTTGGTGCAGGAAACCACTTTTGCACTTGTATTAGTGTGGAAAAACCACTTTTCGCACTTGTGTTAGTGTTGAAAAACCACTTTTTGCACTTGTGTTGGTGCAGGAAACCACTTTTACACTTGTATTAGTGTGGAAAAAACACTTTTTGCACTTGTGATAGTGTTGAAAAACCACTTTTCGCACTTGTGTTAGTGTTGAAAAACCACTTTTCGCACTTGTGTTGGTGCAGGAAACCACTTTTGCTCTTGTATTAGTGTGGAAAAACCACTTTTCGCACTTGTGTTAGTGTTGAAAAAACACTTTTCGCACTTGTGTTGGTGCAGGAAACCACTTTTGCACTTGTATTAGTGTGGAAAAGCCACTTTTCGCACTTGTGTTAGTGTTGAAAAACCACTTTTCGCACTTGTGTTGGTGCAGGAAACCACTTTTGCACTTGTATTAGTGTGGAAAAAACACTTTTTGCACTTGTGATAGTGTTGAAAAACCACTTTTTGCACTTGTGTTAGTGTTGAAAAACCACTTTTCGCACTTGTGTTGGTGCAGGAAACCACTTTTGCACTTGTATTAGTGTGGAAAAAACACTTTTTGCACTTGTGATAGTGTTGAAAAACCACTTTTCGCACTTGTGTTAGTGTTGAAAAACCACTTTTTGCACTTGTGTTAGTGTTGAAAAACCACTTTTTGCACTTGTGTTGGTGCAGGAAACCACTTTTGCACTTGTATTAGTGTGGAAAAACCACTTTTCGCACTTGTGTTAGTGTTGAAAAACCACTTTTCGCACTTGTGTTAGTGTTGAAAAACCACTTTTTGCACTTGTGTTGGTGCAGGAAACCACTTTTGCACTTGTATTAGTGTGGAAAAAACACTTTTTGCACTTGTGATAGTGTTGAAAAACCACTTTTCGCACTTGTGTTAGTGTTGAAAAACCACTTTTCGCACTTGTGTTGGTGCAGGAAACCACTTTTGCACTTGTATTAGTGTGGAAAAACCACTTTTCGCACTTGTGTTAGTGTTGAAAAAACACTTTTCGCACTTGTGTTGGTGCAGGAAACCACTTTTGCACTTGTATTAGTGTGGAAAAGCCACTTTTCGCACTTGTGTTAGTGTTGAAAAACCACTTTTCGCACTTGTGTTGGTGTTGAAAAACCACTTTTCGCACTTGTGTTGGTGCAGGAAACCACTTTTGCACTTGTATTAGTGTGGAAAAACCACATTTCGCACTTGTATTAGTGTGGAAAAAATACTTTTTGCACTTGTATTAGTGTGGAAAAAACACTTTTTGCACTTGTGATAGTGTTGAAAAACCACTTTTCGCACTTGTGTTAGTGTTGAAAAACCACTTTTCGCACTTGTGTTAGTGTTTAAAAACCACTTTTCGCACTTGTGTTGGTGCAGGAAACCACTTTTGCACTTGTATTAGTGTGGAAAAACCACTTTTCGCACTTGTGTTAGTGTTGAAAAACCACTTTTCGCACTTGTGTTAGTGTTGAAAAACCACTTTTCGCACTTGTGTTGGTGCAGGAAACCACTTTTGCACTTGTATTAGTGTGGAAATACCACTTTTCGCACTTGTGTTAGTGTTGAAAAACCACTTTTCGCACTTGTGTTAGTGTTGAAAAACCACTTTTTGCACTTGTGTTGGTGCAGGAAACCACTTTTGCACTTGTGTTGGTGCAGTAAACCACTTTTGCACTTGTATTAGTGTGGAAAAACCACTTTTCGCACTTGTGTTAGTGTTGAAAAACCACTTTTCGCACTTGTGTTGGTGCAGGAAACCACTTTTGCACTTGTATTAGTGTGGAAAAACCACTTTTCGCACTTGTGTTAGTGTTGAGAAAACCACTTTTTGCACTTGTGTTGGTGCAGGAAACCACTTTTGCACTTGTATTAGTGTGGAAAAAACACTTTTTGCACTTGTGATAGTGTTGAAAAACCACTTTTCGCACTTGTGTTGGTGCAGGAAACCACTTTTGCACTTGTATTAGTGTGGAAAAACCACATTTCGCACTTGTATTAGTGTGGAAAAAACACTTTTTGCACTTGTATTAGTGTGGAAAAAACACTTTTTGCACTTGTGATAGTGTTGAAAAACCACTTTTCGCACTTGTGTTAGTGTTGAAAAACCACTTTCCGTATTTGTGT
The DNA here is from genome assembly GCF_964187855.1 of Myxine glutinosa. Classification (NCBI taxonomy): domain Eukaryota; kingdom Metazoa; phylum Chordata; class Myxini; order Myxiniformes; family Myxinidae; genus Myxine; species Myxine glutinosa. Next base: position 6,059 of record NW_027619532.1, read on the forward strand.
TGGTGCAGGAAACCACTTTTGCACTTGTATTAGTGTGGAAAAAACACTTTTTGCACTTGTGATAGTGTTGAAAAACCACTTTTCGCACTTGTGTTAGTGTTGAAAAACCACTTTTCGCACTTGTGTTCGTGTTGAAAAACCACTTTTCGCATTTGTGTTAGTGTTGAAAAACCACTTTTTGCACTTGTGTTGGTGCAGGAAACCACTTTTGCACTTGTATTAGTGTGGAAAAACCACTTTTCGCACTTGTGTTAGTGTTGAAAAACCACTTTTCGTATTTGTGTTGGTGCAGGAAACCACTTTTGCACTTGTATTAGTGTGGAAAAAACACTTTTTGCACTTGTGATAGTGTTGAAAAACCACTTTTCACACTTGTGTTAGTGTTGAAAAACCACTTTTCGCACTTGTGTTCGTGTTGAAAAACCACTTTTCGCATTTGTGTTAGTGTTGAAAAACCACTTTTTGCACTTGTGTTGGTGCAGGAAACCACTTTTGCACTTGTATTAGTGTGGAAAAAACACTTTTTGCACTTGTGATAGTGTTGAAAAACCACTTTTCGCACTTGTGTTAGTGTTGAAAAACCACTTTTTGCACTTGTGTTGGTGCAGGAAACCACTTTTGCACTTGTATTAGTGTGGAAAAACCACTTTTCGCACTTGTGTTAGTGTTGAAAAACCACTTTTCGCACTTGTGTTAGTGTTGAAAAACCACTTTTTGCACTTGTGTTGGTGCAAGAAACCACTTTTGCACTTGTGTTGGTGCAGGAAACCACTTTTGCACTTGTATTAGTGTGGAAAAACCACTTTTTGCACTTGTGTTAGTGTTGAAAGACCACTTTTCGCACTTGTGTTGGTGCAGGAAACCACTTTTGCACTTGTATTAGTGTGGAAAAACCACTTTTCGCACTTGTGTTAGTGTTGAAAAACCACTTTTTGCACTTGTGTTAGTGTTGAAAGACCACTTTTCGCACTTGTGTTGGTGCAGGAAACCACTTTTGCATTTGTATTAGTGTGGAAAAAACACCTTTTGCACTTGTGATAATGTTGAAAAACCACTTTTCGCACTTGTGTTAGTGTTGAAAAACCACTTTTCGCACTTGTGTTAGTGTTGAAAAACCACTTTTCGCACTTGTGTTGGTGCAGGAAACCACTTTTGCACTTGTATTAGTGTGGAAAAACCACTTTTCGCACTTGTGTTAGTGTTGAAAAACCACTTTTCGCACTTGTGTTGGTGCAGGAAACCACTTTTGCACTTGTATTAGTGTGGAAAAACCACTTTTCGCACTTGTGTTAGTGTTGAAAAACCATTTTTCGCACTTGTGTTAGTGTTGAAAAACCACTTTTTGCACTTGTGTTGGTGCAGGAAACCACTTTTGCACTTGTATTAGTGTGGAAAAAACACTTTTTGCACTTGTGATAGTGTTGAAAAACCACTTTTCGCACTTGTGTTAGTGTTGAAAAACCACTTTTCGCACTTGTGTTGGTGCAGGAAACCACTTGTGCACTTGTATTAGTGTGGAAAAACCACTTTTCGCACTTGTGTTAGTGTTGAAAAACCACTTTTCGCACTTGTGTTAGTGTTGAAAAACCACTTTTTGCACTTGTGTTGGTGCAGGAAACCACTTTTGCACTTGTATTAGTGTGGAAAAAACACTTTTTGCACTTGTGATAGTGTTGAAAAACCACTTTTCGCACTTGTGTTAGTGTTGAAAAACCACTTTTCGCACTTGTGTTAGTGTTGAAAAACCACTTTTCGCACTTGTGTTGGTGCAGGAAACCACTTTTGCACTTGTATTAGTGTGGAAAAACCACTTTTCGCACTTGTGTTAGTGTTGAAAAACCACTTTTCGCACTTGTGTTAGTGTTGAAAAACCACTTTTCGCACTTGTGTTGGTGCAGGAAACCACTTTTGCACTTGTATTAGTGTGGAAAAACCACTTTTCGCACTTGTGTTAGTGTTGAAAAACCACTTTTCGCACTTGTGTTAGTGTTGAAAAACCACTTTTCGCACTTGTGTTGGTGCAGGAAACCACTTTTGCACTTGTATTAGTGTGGAAAAACCACTTTTCGCACTTGTGTTAGTGTTGAAAAACCACTTTTCGCACTTGTGTTAGTGTTGAAAAACCACTTTTTGCACTTGTGTTGGTGCAGGAAACCACTTTTGCACTTGTGTTGGTGCAGTAAACCACTTTTGCACTTGTATTAGTGTGGAAAAACCACTTTTCGCACTTGTGTTAGTTTTGAAAAACCACTTTTCGCACTTGTGTTGGTGCAGGAAACCACTTTTGCACTTGTATTAGTGTGGAAAAACCACTTTTCGCACTTGTATTAGTGTGGAAAAACCACTTTTCGCACTTGTGTTAGTGTTGAAAAACCACTTTTTGCACTTGTGTTGGTGCAGGAAACCACTTTTGCACTTGTATTAGTGTGGAAAAAACACTTTTTGCACTTGTGATAGTGTTGAAAAACCACTTTTCGCACTTGTGTTAGTGTTGAAAAACCACTTTTCGCACTTGTGTTGGTGCAGGAAACCACTTTTGCACTTGTATTAGTGTGGAAAAACCACTTTTCGCACTTGTGTTAGTGTTGAAAAAACACTTTTCGCACTTGTGTTGGTGCAGGAAACCACTTTTGCACTTGTATTAGTGTGGAAAAGCCACTTTTCGCACTTGTGTTAGTGTTGAAAAACCACTTTTCGCACTTGTGTTGGTGTTGAAAAACCACTTTTCGCACTTGTGTTGGTGCAGGAAACCACTTTTGCACTTGTATTAGTGTGGAAAAACCACATTCCGCACTTGTATTAGTGTGGAAAAAACACTTTTTGCACTTGTATTAGTGTGGAAAAAACACTTTTTGCACTTGTGATAGTGTTGAAAAACCACTTTTCGCACTTGTGTTAGTGTTGAAAAACCACTTTCCGTATTTGTGTTGGTGCAGGAAACCACTTTTGCACTTGTATTAGTGTGGAAAAAACACTTTTTGCACTTGTGATAGTGTTGAAAAACCACTTTTCACACTTGTGTTAGTGTTGAAAAACCACTTTTCGCACTTGTGTTCGTGTTGAAAAACCACTTTTCGCATTTGTTTTAGTGTTGAAAAACCACTTTTTGCACTTGTGTTGGTGCAGGAAACCACTTTTGCACTTGTATTAGTGTGGAAAAACCACTTTTCGCACTTGTGTTAGTGTTGAAAAACCACTTTTCGTTTTTGTGTTGGTGCAGGAAACCACTTTTGCACTTGTATTAGTGTGGAAAAAACACTTTTTGCACTTGTGATAGTGTTGAAAAACCACTTTTCACACTTGTGTTAGTGTTGAAAAACCACTTTTCGCACTTGTGTTCGTGTTGAAAAACCACTTTTCGCATTTGTGTTAGTGTTGAAAAACCACTTTTTGCACTTGTGTTGGTGCAGGAAACCACTTTTGCACTTGTATTAGTGTGGAAAAAACACTTTTTGCACTTGTGATAGTGTTGAAAAACCACTTTTCGCACTTGTGTTAGTGTTGAAAAACCACTTTTTGCACTTGTGTTGGTGCAGGAAACCACTTTTGCACTTGTATTAGTGTGGAAAAACCACTTTTCGCACTTGTGTTAGTGTTGAAAAACCACTTTTCGCACTTGTGTTAGTGTTGAAAAACCACTTTTCGCACTTGTGTTGGTGCAGGAAACCACTTTTGCACTTGTATTAGTGTGGAAAAACCACTTTTCGCACTTGTGTTAGTGTTGAAAAACCACTTTTCGCACTTGTGTTAGTGTTGAAAAACCACTTTTTGCACTTGTGTTGGTGCAGGAAACCACTTTTGCACTTGTGTTGGTGCAGGAAACCACTTTTGCACTTGTATTAGTGTGGAAAAACCACTTTTTGCACTTGTGTTAGTGTTGAAAGACCACTTTTCGCACTTGTGTTGGTGCAGGAAACCACTTTTGCACTTGTATTAGTGTGGAAAAACCACTTTTCGCACTTGTGTTAGTGTTGAAAAACCACTTTTTGCACTTGTGTTAGTGTTGAAAGACCACTTTTCGCACTTGTGTTGGTGCAGGAAACCACTTTTGCACTTGTATTAGTGTGGAAAAACCACTTTTGCACTTGTATTAGTGTGGAAAAACCACTTTTCGCACTTGTATTAGTGTTGAAAAACCACTTTACGCACTTGTGTTAGTGTTGAAAAACCACTTTTCGCACTTGTGTTGGTGCAGGAAACCACTTTTGCACTTGTATTAGTGTGGAAAAAACACTTTTTGCACTTGTGATAGTGTTGAAAAAACCACTTTTTGCACTTGTGTTAGTGTTGAAAAACCACTTTTCGCACTTGTGTTGGTGCAGGAAACCACTTTTGCACTTGTATTAGTGTGGAAAAAACACTTTTTGCACTTGTGATAATGTTGAAAAACCACTTTTCGCACTTGTGTTAGTGTTGAAAAACCACTTTTCGCACTTGTGCTAGTGTTGAAAAACCACTTTTCGCACTTGTGTTGGTGCAGGAAACCACTTTTGCACTTGTATTAGTGTGGAAAAACCACTTTTCGCACTTGTGTTAGTGTTGAAAAACCACTTTTCGCACTTGTGTTGGTGCAGGAAACCACTTTTGCACTTGTATTAGTGTGGAAAAACCACTTTTCGCACTTGTGTTAGTGTTGAAAAACCATTTTTCGCACTTGTGTTAGTGTTGAAAAACCACTTTTTGCATTTGTGTTGGTGCAGGAAACCACTTTTGCACTTGTATTAGTGTGGAAAAAACACTTTTTGCACTTGTGATAGTGTTGAAAAAACCACTTTTCGCACTTGTGTTAGTGTTGAAAAACCACTTTTCGCACTTGTGTTGGTGTAGGAAACCACTTTTGCACTTGTATTAGTGTGGAAAAACCACTTTTCGCACTTGTGTTAGTGTTGAAAAACCACTTTTCGCACTTGTGTTAGTGTTGAAAAACCACTTTTTGCACTTGTGTTGGTGCAGGAAACCACTTTTGCACTTGTATTAGTGTGGAAAAAACACTTTTTGCACTTGTGATAGTGTTGAAAAACCACTTTTCGCACTTGTGTTAGTGTTGAAAAACCACTTTTCGCACTTGTGTTAGTGTTGAATAACCACTTTTCGCACTTGTGTTGGTGCAGGAAACCACTTTTGCACTTGTATTAGTGTGGAAAAACCACTTTTCGCACTTGTGTTAGTGTTGAAAAACCACTTTTCGCACTTGTGTTAGTGTTGAAAAACCACTTTTCGCACTTGTGTTGGTGCAGGAAACCACTTTTGCACTTGTATTAGTGTGGAAAAACCACTTTTCGCACTTGTGTTAGTGTTGAAAAACCACTTTTCGCACTTGTGTTAGTGTTGAAAAACCACTTTTTGCACTTGTGTTGGTGCAGGAAACCACTTTTGCACTTGTGTTGGTGCAGTAAACCACTTTTGCACTTGTATTAGTGTGGAAAAACCACTTTTCGCACTTGTGTTAGTGTTGAAAAACCACTTTTCGCACTTGTGTTGGTGCAGGAAACCACTTTTGCACTTGTATTAGTGTGGAAAAACCACTTTTCGCACTTGTGTTAGTGTTGAAAAACCACTTTTCGCACTTGTGTTAGTGTTGAAAAACCACTTTTTGCACTTGTGTTGGTGCAGGAAACCACTTTTGCACTTGTATTAGTGTGGAAAAAACACTTTTTGCACTTGTGATAGTGTTGAAAAACCACTTTTCGCACTTGTGTTAGTGTTGAAAAACCACTTTTCGCACTTGTGTTGGTGCAGGAAACCACTTTTGCACTTGTATTAGTGTGGAAAAACCACTTTTCGCACTTGTGTTAGTGTTGAAAAAACACTTTTCGCACTTGTGTTGGTGCAGGAAACCACTTTTGCACTTGTATTAGTGTGGAAAAGCCACTTTTCGCACTTGTGTTAGTGTTGAAAAACCACTTTTCGCACTTGTGTTAGTGTTGAAAAACCACTTTTCGCACTTGTGTTGGTGCAGGAAACCAATTTTGCAGTTGTATTAGTGTGGAAAAACCACATTTCGCACTTGTATTAGTGTGGAAAAAACACTTTTTGCACTTGTATTAGTGTGGAAAAAACACTTTTTGCACATGTGATAGTGTTGAAAAACCACTTTTCGCACTTGTGTTAGTGTTGGAAAACCACTTTTCGCACTTGTGTTAGTGTTGAAAAACCACTTTTCGCACTTGTGTTGGTGCAGGAAACCACTTTTGCACTTGTATTAGTGTGGAAAAACCACTTTTCGCACTTGTGTTAGTGTTGAAAAACCACTTTTCGCACTTGTGTTAGTGTTGAAAAACCACTTTTCGCACTTGTGTTGGTGCAGGAAACCACTTTTGCACTTGTATTAGTGTGGAAAAACCACTTTTCGCACTTGTGTTAGTGTTGAAAAACCACTTTTCGCACTTGTGTTAGTGTTGAAAAACCACTTTTTGCACTTGTGTTGGTGCAGGAAACCACTTTTGCACTTGTGTTGGTGCAGTAAACCACTTTTGCACTTGTATTAGTGTGGAAAACCACTTTTCGCACTTGTGTTAGTGTTGAAAAACCACTTTTCGCACTTGTGTTGGTGCAGGAAACCACTTTTGCACTTGTATTAGTGTGGAAAAACCACTTTTCGCACTTGTGTTAGTGTTGAAAAACCACTTTTTGCACTTGTGTTGGTGCAGGAAACCACTTTTGCACTTGTATTAGTGTGGAAAAAACACTTTTTGCACTTGTGATAGTGTTGAAAAACCACTTTTCGCACTTGTGTTAGTGTTGAAAAACCACTTTTCGCACTTGTGTTGGTGCAGGAAACCACTTTTGCACTTGTATTAGTGTGGAAAAACCACTTTTCGCACTTGTGAGTAGTGTAATAATGTTGCTTCTGGGACACCTCCGTTTAACATGGGAAATCCCTATCTAATGTCATTTACCCCCTTGTCTTTTTCAAAAATCATAAACACCTCTATTTCTCCCACCCTCATCTTTATGAACCTTTTGTCTGTAGTACCTATCCTTAATGTTGTTCATTAGACCACTCAAACACTACAAATATTTGTTTTCTCTTATAGACCTATCATCCTTCTTCTACATATCATCTGGCAGATTAATCTTTGACCCACTCAAACATTGACCCATTCACTTCCATATTAATTCTTTCCCTCCCTCATTGCCCCTAAAGACCTCTATTTCTCTCACCCTGTTCTTTACGAACCTTCTAACCTTTTGACATGTTATCCTTATTCATTAGACCACTTAAACACCTGTGATCCTTCTGACCTCATGGACCTTTTAACCTTTTACTCTTAATATCATCTGGTGAATATAACCCACTCAAACAACGACCCTACAAATATTTGTTTATGCGTGGGAAATAATTTAATTCTCCTACAACTCTCTTCACCATCTAATATATTAACAAAAAATATGTTTGAGTTTGGTTCTTTATTAAGATATTTTAACTGAGCTAAGATAAAATGGTAAACCTCCCTCAATGTTCTTGTTTGAGCGCCTCCAGTGCCACATACCATTTTTTGGTAAGCTCCGCCCACTTTTTGGTAAACCACGCCCATTTTTTACTAAGCCCCGCCCACTTTTTGTTAAGCCACGCCCACTTTTTACTAAGCACCGCCCACTTTTGCTAAGCTCCTCCCACTTTTGCTAAGTCCCACCCACTTTATAAACTCTTCAGCATTGTATCATTTCCAGGTAATACATTACATCATTTTCAGGGAATTTCCATCACATCATTTCCAGTTAAGACACGCCCAGGGAATTTCCACAGGAAGACACACCCAGTCCTTATAAAAGGCACCGACCACACAGGCTTTTTCAAACACGCTTTCTGCTTCACTTGAGAATGGACTACTATGCCGAAATGGAATGGGATAACTTTGCTATTCCATGGAGTCCTACTACCTGTGTAGAACTCAACCTTCAGATTGATGAACTGGACTCGAACCTCTTATCAATGGAGGTAAGTTTGTTTATTTATTTATTTATTTATTTAATTAATTATTTATTTAATTATTTATTTTAATATTTTTTTTTAGATGAGACTCGTGTAAGAGTTAACAAAGTTAATTTTAATATTCATAGAGCTTGATTTATACAAATAAAAAATATTGTATTAAATTAATACATTGTTATTTTCTTTCACAGGAAATTGTATCTGAGATACGAAATGAAAATTCTGCTTTTAACACAACTTGGGATGAAGTTATTTTTTTGTTTGAAGACATTTTGAACAACCAAGACCCCCAGAACGAGTTCTACCTTGATGACCCAGCCAAAGAGTTATACCTTGGAGATCCACAAAATCCTGAAAAAGAGTTTTACCATGATGATACTTGTTGTGAGTTATCAAAACAAAACCCACTGAACAAGTTCTACCTTGATGAGCCAGAATACAAGTCATACATTGGAGACCCACAAATTTCTGAAAATTGGGAAAGGGGAGTTCTCCCTGATGGTCCGCAGTTATACTATGTGAGACACATCATAGAAACCCTAAAAAATTGGGCAAGGAGAGTTCTCCCTGATGGTCCGCAGTTATACTATGTGAGACACATCATAGAAACCCTAAAAAATTGTGAAATGGGAATTCTCCCTGATGGTCCGCAGTTATACTATGTGAGACACATCATAGAAACCCTAAAAAATTGGGCAAGGAGAGTTCTCCCTGATGGTCCGCAGTTATACTATGTGAGACACATCATAGAAACCCTAAAAAATTGGGAAAGGGAAGTTTTCCCTGATGGTCCGCAGTTATACTATGTGAGACTTATCACGGAAACCCCAAATATTTCTGAAAATTGTGGTTCTACCTTGGGGACTTGGAAAGATGGTTATATTTTTGGAGACTCGGAATGGGGGTTTTGTTTTGATGACTCGGAATGTGATACCTATCTTGGAGGCTCAACAGGAATGTGGTTATACCTTGGGAACTTGGAAAGTTGGTTTTATTTTGGAGACTCTACCTGTGGGGTCCATCTTGGAGACTCTTTGGATTCTAAAGCAATGAACAATGTTCTTTGTTTAATGACGCTTGATTTAAGCAATATCAAGAAAGTTCGAGGAAGAAAATGCTGGAAAATTCTTTCTTCCCATTTCTACTTCTTCAAACTTGAAAGCCTTGAAAGACAGAATTGGAAGAAGAGGAAAAAAAATAAAAATGAAATACATATTTTTAAAAAAGAAGAAAAAAAAGATTATGTTAGGGTTTGGGTGGGATTTTGAATGTGAGGGTTAGGGATGGGGTTGGGTTAGGGATGGGGTTGGGTTAGGGTTGGGATTTTGAATGTGAGGGTTAGGGTTGGGGTTGGGTTAGGGATGGGGTTGGGTTCGGGTTGGGATTTTGAATGTGAGGGTTGGGGTTGGGTTAGGGATGGGATTGGGTTAGGGTTGGGATTTTGAATGTGAGGGTTAGGGATGGGTTGGGGTTGGGTTAGGGATGGGGTTGGGTTAGGGTTGGGATTTTGAATGTGAGGGTTAGGGATGGGGTTGGGTTAGGGATGGGGTTGGGTTAGGGATGGGGTTGGGTTAGGGATGGGGTTGGGTTAGGGATGGGGTTGGGTTAGGGATGGGGTTGGGTTAGGGATTGGGTTGGGTTAGGGATGGGGTTGGGTTAGGAATGGGTTGGGTTAGGGATGGGGTTGGGTTAGGGATGGGTTTGGGTTAGGGATGGGTTTGGGTTAGGGATGGGTTTGGGTTAGGGATGGGGTTGGGTTAGGGTTTGTATATTATTATGACTCACTCACACATACACAAAAGTTAAGCCCCAACTGGAAAGTTGAGGGATTCTGTGTTTGGGGTTCACAGATTTAAAAACGTATCCCCATTATACACACACAAAAGTTAAGCCCCAACTGAAAAGTTGTGGGATTCTGTGTTTGGGGTTCACAGATTTAAAAACGTATCCCCATTATACACACACAAAAGTTAAGCCCCAACTAAAAAGTTGTGGGATTCTGTGTTTGGGGTTCACAGATTTAAAAACGTATCCCCATTATACACACACAAAAGTTAAGCCCCAACTAAAAAGTTGTGGGATTCTGTGTTTGGGGTTCACAGATTTAAAAACGTATCCCCATTATACACACACAAAAGTTAAGCCCCAACTGAAAAGTTGTGGGATTCTGTGTTTGGGGTTCACAGATTTAAAAACGTATCCCCATTATGCACACACAAAAGTTAAGCCCCAACTGAAAAGTTGTGGGATTCTGTGTTTGGGGTTCACAGATTTAAAAACGTATCCCCATTATACACACACAAAAGTTAAGCCCCAACTAAAAAGTTGTGGGATTCTGTGTTTGGGGTTCACAGATTTAAAAACGTATCCCCATTATACACACACAAAAGTTAAGCCCCAACTAAAAAGTTGTGGGATTCTGTGTTTGGGGTTCACAGATTTAAAAACGTATCCCCATTATACACACACAAAAGTTAAGCCCCAACTGAAAAGTTGTGGGATTCTGTGTTTGGGGTTCACAGATTTAAAAACGTATCCCCATTATGCACACACAAAAGTTAAGCCCCAACTAAAAAGTTGTGTGATTCTGTGTTTGGGGTTCACAGATTTAAAAACGTATCCCCATTACATTTTATTTATTTATTTATTATTTTCAAGGGTATTATCTGCTTACTTGTGTTTTTTGTAATTCTTGCGAGTAAAATGAACCCAAGATTTCTTCTCCATTTAAATCATATAATTTGTAGGTCCAAGGGACTGTATCCATTACATCAATGATTTTAAATAATTCACGAGTCCATTTTTGTGTATAACCTTTCTCAAAATGACTTTTCCATTTGTATATTCTTACAATATCACCAACTTTAAACTTGGGCTTTCTCAAATTAATCTCCTTTTCATATTCTAATTTTGTAAATGTTTCTGATGGTTTTGATTTTGTTGATGAATGAACTGTATTATTGTAATTATCTACAATATCCTGAATTAAATACACCCATTTTTGAGAACCGAGTTGTGTGAATTTTTTATATAATTTCTCTTTTAAAGTACGATTAAAACGCTCAATAACAACTGCCTTTCCTTCATTAAAGGTGCTGTATAATTTAATACCCTTCCCCTTAAGAAATTTCATGAATATTTTGTTATAGAACTCTGTTCCCTCATCAGTCCATAACTTCTTTGGTTTCCTTTTATCCCGATCAAATATTAGCTTAAAGGCTAACATTAAAGTATCACCCCTTTTTTTTTTTAAAGGGACAACCCAGGCAAATCTACTCCTCAAATCAATAACGGTTAAAGCATACCTGTATCCCCTGTCATTATTCAATTCAATTAAATCAGCGGACCATATGTGGTCGGTGTATTTAGAATAAACCTTCCTTCTTTTAAACTTTGTGATTATAGGTTTGTGTAATTCTTCAGCCAAAAGCTCCTCAGTCTTGACATCATTAGAGCCTAATAGTTTTTTGAGGAATAACCAAGACCAAGTTTCAATTTAGCATTTATCAAATTTCTCACAATAAACCTATCAACTTTCTCTCTCAACGTTGGATTTTGTATCAAAGACAAATTATACAACATTTCGCTGTCGGCTTTATGTTTTTCAGTCAACGTAGTGGTTTTCCCATAAGCAATATCATGCTTCATACACACTTCGTCAACCCTATTTGTAGGTTTAGACCAAGGTTTAGGATTGTCAGCCTCATCTAATCTTTTATCCAAGTTTGTTCCTGGACCACAGAAAGAATACCCTGGAAGGTGTAATTCCCCTGGAATTCCAGTTGTTGTAAATTTACTTCCTGACAGAAACTTTTGTATGTCTCCTCCTCTTTTAGGAGAGATGAATTGGCACTTTTTAGAGCCACATACTTGACATATTCCTTTTTGATAAACTCTATTATTTTTAGCTTTAACATAAGAGATATTTTTAGATTTAGTTTTCTTTTTACATTTGAGACAATAACTCATATTTATTTATCAGAAAAATTCCGACAGAGTATCAAAACCTTTTTGGTTTTCAACATATACATTTCAATCTTTATTTTTAAAACATAAAGAATCCTAAGGAATGCCTTCACTCTCTCCTCCATTTATTTACAAATAAAAACTAACTAAAGTCAATGACACCAACATCATCAATCACATAATCTTTTCCTTCTTCTTCTTCTTCTTCTTCACCACTTTCTCGTTTAAATCTCCTCCCTGAAATTGAAGACATTGACGTTCTTATTTTTGAAACCATTATCTTCATAAGAGTTGTTAATTCTTTAATTTCCTCTTCGGTGCGTTGAGATTGATTTATTTGCTTTAATACACTCAATCTTTTATGAATCTCACTGATTTCCATCTTTTTATATTTTTCCTCCCTCTCTCTTTGCTCCCTCTCCTCCTCCTCCATTTTCTCCCTCTCCTCCTTCTCCTTTTTCTCCCTTTTCTCCCTTTCCTCCTTCTCCCTTTTCTCCCTTTCCTCCTTCTCCTTTTTCTCCCTCTCCTCCTTCTCCTCCTTTTTCTCCCTCTCCTCCTTCTCCTCCCTCTCCCTTTCCTCCTTCTCCTTTTTCTCCCTCTCCTCCTTCTCTTCTTCAACTCCTTCCTCATCCCTTGCTACCCTTGAGTTTAAACCCCAAAGAATATTATACATATACTCATCTGGATTTTGAGATATTCTTGTATCTATAATTATTTTTCTCATAATAGGATACCAATAAGATTTGTTGACGATTTCTAAAAGAGTTTTATATTTCATAACTTTGAGAAGTTCATTTTTATTTAATATTTTAAACAAGTCTCTATTTGTGGGTTTAACAATATCAGTATAAGGCCAGTTTTTTATGACAAAATTCCCATGTATATGCTCCAAATCATAAGGTATGTAATACCGAGCACCCTTTTCTTGTAGGTATCCTTGAATACAAAAATTATAATTCTCTTGTAGTCTTCTTCCTGCCATTTATGTATCAGAAATATATGTGAGATTAATATTATGACAGGTAATACCACCCCATCTTCCCACTACCAAATCGGTTTGTATTCCTCGGCTTTCTATCCTTATCTCATTACCTTCCTTCTTTGTCATGCGAACCATCGCTATACTATCATATATTTTTATTTTCTTAAAATCACGTATTTGTTGTTTACTAATTGTACTTCCACATAAATCCTTATCTTCACCAAGTGGATAATATTCTTCTTTACGAGACTGATTTAAATCATGTAGGTCTTCTATGTTTATTGAAAAAGACCAATTATACCCTAAATCAGGCATATCATACCCCCATTTATTAATTCGCATATTAACTAAATGTCCTTCTTTATAAAATTTAATTGTAAGCAGGTAGTTAAATTCAATGAGGAAAGGTGTATGGTCAGTATAACCAGGTGTTGTGGTTGTAAATTTTACTTGTTTCACAAAACGTGCTGTTTTCTTTAAAGATATATATTGTGATAAATCACTGAATCTAATCAAGTCATTCGCATCTGTAGGGTTTGGATAATTGATTAATTTATAAGTATTCTTCATATTAATATTTTTACTTACACTATATTTTTGTCGTTCAGCCTGTGCCTTTGTATAATAATTTGATAAATCAATATCCTGAGAGGATTTTCCAAAGATAGAACCATCTTTTCCAACATAGGTCATTTATATTAGATAAAAAATGATATCATAAAAATTTTCATTATTGTTGAGTTGAAATAATACATATAAACATAATTGGCCACAACATTTAGAATTAATTTCTTGAACTTGAAATGTTTGATAAACACCATTCTGTAAGAATTGTATTACTTCAACAGGTGGTGGCATACCATAACTATCAAAATAATATTTATCCTGACTATTATGAATACAAACCCAATGAGAACCATTCTGTGTGTCTAAATTCATAATAATATTCTTTGTATTCTTATTTATATGTATTAATTCATCTCTCATACAAATAACCACATTATCAATTTTTAGTGTTTTACAATACTTAGCTAGTTCTATATTTGACGTTGTATTCTTTCCAAATTGTTTAAACCATTTATCCATTTATTTATGAGAAAGATACAATCCATTACCCCGTTTAGTTAGTTTAACACCCGCTTGAGCGATAGAGGAAAGCATATCTCCAACCAACAATCTAGCTTTATCAGGTAGACTTTCAAGTTTTTGAGCAAAATCTACAATTACACCACTTCCACTAATTTGTTTCTCCAACTCCTTGTTATGTCTTTCCAATTCTTTTTGAGCTTTTAGTTGTGCCTTCCTTTCGTTAGCAGTTTTTACCGCTGCTGAAATACCACCAGTCAATGCTCCCGCCGCACTTAAACCAGCAAATAAAGGAATTAGAAACGGGAGAAATCCTCCTCTTGACTCGTCTATTGAATATTTCTTTAACATAGGTTTCGTCATTTTAATTTTAAGTGATCCAACATCATTTAGTGTTTTTACTTGTGTGTGTGTGAGTAAAACATCAATTCTTACAGCTCCTTTTCTTTGAATTGTATTAACATTAATAATACAAGGCTTTTGATTTTGAATACAAGATGTTAATTTATTAAGATTGATTTGATTAACATATACCCCAACCATTTATTTATGAGAAAAAACCTATGTGATATTAATCATAACACCATTATCTGTATTAATCTGTAATTCTGTTTCCTCCAAAAGCAAACAATAAGCATTAACCTCTTCACTCTCCCCTCTTTCAATGTATAGAGAAGTATCCACTCGATTAGACTTTATAGTTTCCTTTTGAGAACTCAGGTCAATTGCGTAGATTGTATAAAGTTTTTGAAACGCAACCATATCCAAAATAGGATCATTATTACCATTACTTTCACACACCTTTTGGTAGGACTTGTAGGCTTCCGCATAATCATTTTTTTCCCAATCAATTTCCAATCTATCTCGCGGATAAAATGTGCCATCAAGAGAAACCCGAAGTTGTTTCACCTTAGCATTATCACTCAGCGCATTATTCTTATTAGTACCCTCCTCTCCATCTGGTTTTTTAAAAATGAGCCATAGGTATCGTGGCTTTCCTTGAAGTACACCCAAATTCCAAGTGTAGGTAGTGTGTTCCAGTTTAACGTGTTGACATCTTCTTTTAAGGTATGATACATTTAGCGGTTTCTTTGAGTTAAGTCTTCTATTTAACATCTCCTCCGTTTTAAGATTAGGAGTATATTCATTGATATACCAACACAAATCATTAATAACAAATTTATTGTTGTCTCCAAAAGCATTTTCATCCCCAAAAAGCAACCTATTTACATTATCATTCCTTTGTAGTTGAAATCTAATTTTAAGACCATACAAAACTTTATCATAATCGCAAAATCCAAATATACCTTTAAGAGGTACTGCTACGGTAAAACTATTCACTGCTTTTGTTTCATCATTATACATTGACTTCCTTTGGCTATAACCAGGGTCTGCGTTTGTACCCGTTGACATATCAGGAATAAAACCTTCAACAGCTCCCTTACCCATTCTATCACTAAACGAATATAGTGTAAATTTCATCATTTCAGATGTAGCAGAGACATAATCAACCGCTTCAACCTCTTGTGTTCCAATATACAGGCGGACACTGTCAAACATTTTCCAGAAGAAATCATTTACGAGTGTAGCATTAGTATTATTCGCAGCCTTAGTGAATTTAAATTTACACAGCAAGAAACTATCAGCTATATTCAAGTAAGTTTGTTGATTATTTATTTCAAAACTTTTTGTTCCGTTTGAATTCCAGTCTGTTCCTGTTATAGCATTTACCTTAAAATAGTCTTCCTTTTTAGTGGAGTTTGAAATGATAATCGTATCATCCAAATCATAGATACTATCAATCGCTTCCATACTTGTATTTATATAGCATTAAAATTGTTGAAACCCTGACCCAAGTATTTTAATGATTTTTTGTCGTTCTTGTGAAGATAGTTGAGTTTTACCTTTTTTTATTTCTTTGATTGCTTGTAATTTATGAGACTCCTTTTGAGCATCTTTTATACTCTTTATAGCACCCGCAACGGAGCCCACGGCAGAAGCAGTTGAATCAATTAGGTCTTTATGTTTAAGGATGGTTGAACCAATACCCATTAGAGTATCAATTATCCCATCTCCTTTATTTCGAAATTGATGACCTACACCTCGTTGTCTCTTAGGTTTATAGTATCCTCTACCCACATACCTTGTATAGTCTGGTGAAAGGAACATGCCCTCCCCTGTAATTATTTTATATTTTCCCAACTCGTGTTTTCTCACAATAACCATTATTTATTTATTGAAAAACTTCACGTAGGTGAATTCTGATGGATATAATTTCATCATTAAAGGATATCATACGATTATCTTGGTCGGTTATCCTAAAACTTACTCTGTATATGGTTTTTCCTGACACAGGTAAATAGACAAGATTTTTTGGTTCCATATTAAATTTATAACCAATCGGGGTTGAGTATGCACTGAATGAAAATATTGTATTTGTTCTTATTCCATCGTTATAAGCACCATCAATCAAATCACAATGAATTAATACTGAATTTATACCGGAGGATATTTGGATAACATTATCACTGTAAAACGTCCCGTTATTTTCAATCTTTTTTGAAGAGAAACCCAATAGCTCTCTAAACGAATTTTCAATCGTGAAATCAACTTTATAATTATTTTTAAGTTTAATAGTTGATTTTGAAGTGTGTTTTTGAATATCTATTACAATATTTTTTGGTTCATCACCTTTTTCTTTCATAAGGCGAGAGACTTCTGAAGATATTTGAGAAATCTCGTAAGCTCCAGGTGAAACGGTTATAGTTTTATATCCACTTCCTGGATTATAACTAAACTTGTTGTTTTTCTCTGTGATATTAAAAAGGGTATTGTAAGTTTCCATTGACAACAAAGATGCCTCATATGAGGTAAGGGGGTCAAGTTGTAGTGGGTAAGGGAATGAAGCTGTGTAATCGCTCGTTGTGAAATTAAAACTAAGAATTGTGCTTCTCATCTTATTTAATATCTAATAAAATATCTTTGTATTGACATTTATTAATTATTTTCATGTTCATCAACTGATCTAAAATGGCTGAGGATTCATTAAAACAATTGTTGTTTCCAGCCTTCTTACTACCTAACAACAATAATAGCCTATTAACTAATTGTGATGGGTCATTTGGAAGAAAACTAACACCCGAACCAAGCTTACTTAAAGCATCAATAATATGTTTCTCCTTCTCATTCTTCTTACTTTTACCAGCAACAGAAACTCCATAATCAAGTGCATTTAGCAACTCAATATATACCCTATCTTCCTCTCTTTCCATATCAAGTGGTTCCTCAAAATATTTTGAACCGCTGAATCCGGGGTTTGTTAGAAGAAACATTAATCTTGGAGTTAATTTAACATTTGGTTGAGTAGAACTCAAGAACATCAATTCATCATTAAATATCAATACCTTTTCTTCCACAAGATGAAACACTGCTGGTTCTTCTGTTGGAATGAGACCTGCTCTGGTTTTTGAACCCGCCGAATATTCATTGTTTTGAAGAGCTTCCACAACATAATTAGGGGGTTGATTTACCTCCTCAAGTTTCCGAAATAATCCCTCGTCATCATATTCTAATTCACCAAGTTCTTGTTTTGTTATCTGACTAAAATCTTTGAGCATTTGAAGTTTTTTCGGAGTAAATTCTACCGTGGGAACTGTAGGTGAGTGTTGAGTTTTCAAAAGTGGTTTAAAGAATTTCTCTTGTTTTCTTTCAAAGGCTTCTTCACCAGTTAGTTTCTGTCTCCGTTTCTTCTTTATCTCTTCCTGTTGTTTAACAACTTTTGAAACTAATTGTTGATGTTCCTTAAACTTTCTTTCTCTTTCTTCAGTATTCATTTTCTGTATTTATTTATTGAAAAATATCATTTAGTATCTCATCTTGTTTCACAACAATATATTTATATTTTCCAATCGTGTGTTTCATATAATTTTCAAATTCTTTTTTACTACATAACGTAGAGCAATTATCTCTCCAAAAATTATTTACATCTATTGAATTTAACTTAAATAAAATAAAAGTATTGGCATTGTTTCTTATTGAGCGTCGAGGGAGTTGAAAATATGATTGACTAAGATATATACAATTACAAGAAGAATGTCTCCCTCTTGTATAGTAGCTATCCATTACTGTTTGGTTTCTCTCATTAACACAATCATCAAAGATGACGAGGTTCTTTTTTGATTTATCTAAATCTTGAGGTGAAGGTATATCATCCGTATTATCACTGAGAATACAAGTTATGGGTTTCGATTTTGATTTCTGTGTATCACAAAATAATTGTATTATATCTTCAATATTATAATCATTCAGTTTGTTTTGAAGTTTAAATAAACCGATAATGTCTTCCTTTTTAAGACCCGCATTAAAACCCTGTGAGAGTAGTTGATACTCGGGTTGAAAACTTGACTTTGTAAAAATTATTAAATTATCATAATCTAAAAAATTAGAACCAAGGAGCATCTTTAAAAGTAAACAGGTTTTCCCACATCCGCTTGAACCAACTATTAGACATCTCAATGAATTTGGAATGTTTTTATGGTTATTAAATTTTATCTTATTTTCCCAAACGGGTAAAAAATCATTCATTTATATATTTGGAAAACAAGTCATCCAACTTTTTTTGAGCTATTTTAGAAACTCTATATTTTATCCTGAGTTCTGGTTTAATTTCAAAATAATTCATTATTTTATTTATGTAGTATCTTGTATTAACATTTCCATTAAAATTATTTTGAATAATAAATATCATTAAACCCTTATACATTTCCTCAATACAAAGAGTCTCTTTCCTTGTAAGAAATGGTGTATTATCACCATAATGCTTAACATTCATCTCTCTTATTAATCTTGTAAAGTAATTCATTTTTGGTTCTAATTTAAAAGAGTTATATGTTTTTTTATATTTCTTATTATCATTAATTAGAATATAATCACAGAATAAACATTGTTTATATGAATCCTCATCATTAAGCCCCACTCTATCACAAGCCGGACAATTCTCTAATTTATCATATGGAGAGTCTGGAAATTCTAAATATCCTTCAGAACTTATCATATTTATGTGGTAAATTTTTACTTAAACTAAACGCAAGTTTATTCATTAATAAATACAATGTTTCAAAGCACAAAAGACAAATTTCAATCAATCTCTACTTCGGTGGAAGATATAGAAAAATATGTCAAAGATGTTAAATTGAACAAAGATAAATATGGAAATTTTTGGGTAAAACCAGTTATGGAAAATAACATGAGCCCCTCTATTTCATTTAAAGGAAGAGCTCTAACTATACCTGGAAAGACATCCATTAAAGTAAATCTAACAAAAGTTTCTCCTCTACTCCTGGCAATTTATTCAAAGCTTGAAAAAGTGATTGACCACGATACTTTGAAAAAGAATGATAAGACCATTAATAATTCTAGAGGAGACATTTGTATTTTCTTTAATAATCCAAAGGGTGTAGATCTAAGTAAAATGAATGATGTTAATATTTCTGGTGAAATGTCATTTCGTTCTATGATAGTTAGAGATTATTTAAAGATAACTTTTGATATAAAAATTGTAGAGATTGAATCTGTTAATGAAAGAAAGTATATAGATATTGATGGGAATATTTTTCTTGCTAATTAAATATGAGTCAATACAGCAGTGAAGATTTTACTATTTCATTGAACTCGGACGATAGTGATGATAGTATTTCATTGAACTTGGATGATGGTGATGATAGTATTTCATTGAACACAGATGATAGTTATGATACTAATAGTTTGTGCTCAAATGATAGTTATGAGAGTAGCTTTATTGATGACTCTGAGTATGATTCTGAGTATTCATGTGATAGTTATGACTTAGATGATTCTGAGTGAAAAAGTGTTTTAGTTTAAGCACAGTGATATATATAAAACGGAGCTGTAAAGCTCAAAAGTGTTTTATTTTAAGCACAGTGATATATATAAAACACCACGTTTTCTCACGCTATAAATATGGTTTATTGTGATACTTGCGAGAAGGAAGTAAAATATTATAAACAACATATTCTCACCGCAAAACATACATACAACATTTTAAACAAACTTTCCCCTCTTCCACCTGAAACAAAACACTGTTCTACATGTAATAAAAATATCCTCAAGAAAGGCTTCAAAATACATCTTAAAACAAATCTACATTTATCAAATTTTATCACAACTAAAAACTCTGATGGAGCATTCAAAGGACATATTAAAATAAGAGTCTTTAACTTCAAACCTCCTGAACCAGAGTCTATAGTTGATGCTGTAGAAATAGTTAAACCTGCTGTTCAAACGTTGATTGAAAAAACACTAAAGGAAATGAAACCACTTAAATTTTATATGGGAGTAAAATTAGAAATGACAAAGGATGAAGGAGTTATAGATGCACCATACATGAGAACTGAGCCACACTTTATATCTTCATATCAAGATTTTAAAACATCAGGAGTCTATGATGAACTTATTAAACAAGAGCAAGATGTGGATAATTCAATCGTAGGAAGTGGATTCAATATAGGAAAAATTATTTACATAGACATTCATATTCTTAAATCAGATCCTCTAAAAGCTTCTTCTTACATTGATTTACCCAGTGTTATCAAAAATAGAAAAGCAGTTATCAATATCAAAAATAAAGACAATAAATGTTTTCTCTGGTCTATTTTAGCACACTTACATCCTCCACATTTTCATGATGAAAGAGTATCTCATTATAAAAAATATGAGAATACATTAAATACGAAAGATCTAAAGTTTCCGATGACTTTAAATGATATTCCTAAATTTGAAAAGATGAATAATTTATCAGTTAATGTTTATGGTCTAACAGAAACAAACAACATTCAGGTTTTAAAGCTTTCTGACAATTGTAAACAAACTCATATTAATCTTCTATATTTTAATTCAGACGAAAATTCACATTATACATACATCAAAGATATTGCTAAATTAATAAAACCACAAGTCTGTAAGAGAACAAATAAAATATATATTTGTTTGCGTTGTCTTAACTTCTTCAATTCACAAGAAAGATTAGATAAACATTCAAATTATTGTGGCGAACATAAATCAACGGTAATCAATATGCCTAAAGAAGGCTCAAAGATCACATTCAAAGATGAAAATAAAAAGATCAAACATCCATTTGTTATATATGCTGATTTTGAAAGTATTTTAGAAAAAATTGATACTGCTTCTCAAGATCCAAAAGAATCATACACAAATAAATATCAAAAACATACTCCTTGTGGTTTTTGTTATTATATCAAATCATCCGTTGGTGATAAATATAACAAGTTAGAGATGTATAGAGGCTCAAATACCCCAGAGGAGTTTGTGAAACGACTAGAAAAAGACTGTGTTCGATTAACCAAGATAATGAGAGAAACCAATAAACCAATGTCCTTAACAAGTAAAGAAAAAAGGGAATTTATAAAAAACAATGTCTGTCATATTTGTGAGGAGAAAATTGGTAAAGGTCTAAAGGTTAGAGACCATTGTCATCTCACTGGTAAATATAGAGGTCCGGCTCATCAAAGTTGTAATATTAATTATCAACTCCCCTCTTTCATTCCTGTCTTTCTTCATAACAACGCTCATTATGATACACATCTATTTATCAAGGAACTCTCAAAGACTTCTGGAAGTATCTCAGCAATTCCAAACACGGATCAGAAATACATTTCATTCACAAAAACAATTCACACATCTCCTATTACTCATATCAGATTTCTTGATACATTTAAATTCATGGCAAGTCCATTGGTTAACTTGGTTCAAAATCTAAAAGAGTTTCCATGTCTTTCAGAGTATTTTTTAGATAAAGATTTTCTAACACAAAAGGGAATTTACCCCTATGACTATATGGACTCATTTGAGAGATTCAATGAAACACAACTTCCTTCAAAAGAAAATTTCTATAACAAATTAAATAATAGTCATATATCTGATAAAGATTATGTACACGCACAAAATGTTTGGGAAAAATATAACATCAAGAATCTTGGCGAGTATCACGATTTGTATCTCAAAACTGATGTGCTTTTATTGGCCGATGTATTTGAAGCCTTTAGATCTGTTTGTCGTACTGGATATGGATTGGATCCTGCTCACTACTACACAGCACCTGGATTGGCCTGGAGTGCGATGTTGAAAATGACAAAACAAGATTTGGATTTGATAACCGATGTTGATATGCTTTTGATGATTGAAAAGGCAAAAAGAGGTGGAATTTCACAAGTCTGCTCGAGTAGATACGCAAAAGCAAATAACAAATATCTTCCAAATTATGATCCAACGAAAGAGAGTTCTTACTTGATGTACTATGACGCGAACAACCTGTATGGCTGGGCAATGTCTCAGGCTCTTCCTTATGGAAAACTTAGATGGGTAAAGGAAAAAGACTACAAAAACGTTTTACAAGATGTATGTATCTCTACACAAAAAGAATTGGATGAAGAAAAAGTTGGTTATTATTTTGAAATTGATTTAAAATATCCAGAGGAACTCCATAACCTACACAAAGATCTCCCATTTGCTTGTGAGAAAGCAAGTCCAAAGAAAGAATGGTTGAGTGATTATCAACGATCGTTTGATATAGGTGAATCAACAGAAAAATTACTTACTACATTATATAACAAGAAAAATTATGTTCTACACCAAAGAAATTTGCGACAATATTTATCAAAAGGTCTAAGAGTAGAGAAGATCCATAGGGTTCTAAAGTTCAATCAAAGTCATTGGTTAAAGGGGTACATTGATTTTAATACACAAAGAAGAACAGAGTCAAAAACAGATTTTGAGAAAGACTTTTATAAATTGATGAATAATGCGGTCTTTGGTAAGACTATGGAGAATGTGAGGAAAAGACAAAATATCAGACTATCAACATCTTGGGAACAAGCATCAAAATTAATTAATAGACCGAGTTTTACTCGAGCTGAGGTCTTTACTGAGAACTTTTGTGCGATCCATTTGATTAAAGAGAGTATTGAAATGAACAAACCTATTTATATTGGAACAACAATTCTTGATTTATCAAAGTCATTAATGTATGATTACTTTTATAATAACTTGAGGAAGAAATATCAAAATGATGTTAATCTACTTTATATGGATACAGATAGTTTTATTTTGAAAATTAATACCAACGATGTTTATTCAGACATGAAAAGAGACATTAATATCTATGACACGAGTAATTACAGTCCAGAGAGTGAGTTGTTCTCTTCTAAAAATAAAAAGGTGATTGGAAAGTTCAAGGATGAATTAGGAGGAAATGTTATGAGTGAATTTGTGGGATTGAGGTCAAAGGCTTATGCTTATAAATACATTGTGAATAACGTCGAAAAGACTGATAAGAAGTTAAAAGGTGTAAAGAAAAATGTTATTAAAGAAACAATAAACTTTAAGGATTATTATAACTGTTTAACAACAAAGAAAGAAGAGTTTAGAAAGATTAATGGAATAAGAAGTTATAAACATCAATTATATTCAGAAGAGATAAATAAGAAAGCATTGGGGGCTTTTGATGATAAGAGGTTTATTTTAGAAAATGGAATTGATAGTCTCCCTTATGGTTATATAAGTATATAAGTGATAAGATATATATATAAGTGATAAGATATATATATAAGTGATAAGATATACATAAGTGATAAGATATATATAAGTGATAAGATATATATAAGTGATAAGTTAAAAAGGGGGGGGGGGGGTTGGGGATTTTAACGGGCTACCGCCGCCTTTTTTACTATTATATAAATGATAGAACCAAGTATCAACCAGACTAAAGAGTGGAGGTGTAATCAACCTTGGTATATAAATGGAAAACATAATGAATGTGAAAAATATCAAATAGGTATAATTGAAAAGGCAACTGGTAAAAAAATTCACAAAACAAATAAGAGAATTAATTTAAATACCGGTGAATTGGGTAAAAAAGATGGAAATATTTTTGAGTGGACGGAAAACTTTGATGGTTGTCAGGAAAATATATACTTTAATTTTAAAATGGTATGTGGCACTGGAGGCGCTCAAGCAAGAACATTGAGGGAGGTTTACCATTTTATCTTAGCTCAGTTAAAATATCTTAATAAAGAACCAAACTCAAACATATTTTTTGTTAATATATTAGATGGTGAAGAGAGTTGTAGGAGAATTAAATTATTTCCCACGCATAAACAAATATTTGTAGGGTCGTTGTTTGAGTGGGTTATATTCACCAGATGATATTAAGAGTAAAAGGTTAAAAGGTCCATGAGGTCAGAAGGATCACAGGTGTTTAAGTGGTCTAATGAATAAGGATAACATGTCAAAAGGTTAGAAGGTTCGTAAAGAACAGGGTGAGAGAAATATAGGTGTTTAGGGGCAATGAGGGAGGGAAAGAATTAATATGGAAGTGAATGGGTCAATGTTTGAGTGGGTCAAAGATTAATCTGCCAGATGATATGTAGAAGAAGGATGATAGGTCTATAAGAGAAAACAAATATTTGTAGTGTTTGAGTGGTCTAATGAACAACATTAAGGATAGGTACTACAGACAAAAGGTTCATAAAGATGAGGGTGGGAGAAATAGAGGTGTTTATGATTTTTGAAAAAGACAAGGGGGTAAATGACATTAGATAGGGATTTCCCATGTTAAACGGAGGTGTCCCAGAAGCAACATTATTACACTACTCTTGTGTTAGTGTTGAAAAAACACTTTTCGCACTTGTGTTGGTGCAGGAAACCACTTTTGCACTTGTATTAGTGTGGAAAAGCCACTTTTCGCACTTGTGTTAGTGTTGAAAAACCACTTTTCGCACTTGTGTTAGTGTTGAAAAACCACTTTTCGCACTTGTGTTGGTGCAGGAAACCACTTTTGCACTTGTATTAGTGTGGAAAAAACACTTTTTGCACTTGTGATAATGTTGAAAAACCACTTTTCGCACTTGTGTTAGTGTTGAAAAACCACTTTTCGCACTTGTGTTAGTGTTGAAAAACCACTTTTCGCACTTGTGTTGGTGCAGGAAACCACTTTTGCACTTGTATTAGTGTGGAAAAACCACTTTTCGCACTTGTGTTAGTGTTGAAAAACCACTTTTCGCACTTGTGTTGGTGCAGGAAACCACTTTTGCACTTGTATTAGTGTGGAAAAACCACTTTTCGCACTTGTGTTAGTGTTGAAAAACCATTTTTCGCACTTGTGTTAGTGTTGAAAAACCACTTTTTGCACTTGTGTTGGTGCAGGAAACCACTTTTGCACTTGTATTAGTGTGGAAAAAACACTTTTTGCACTTGTGATAGTGTTGAAAAACCACTTTTCGCACTTGTGTTAGTGTTGAAAAACCACTTTACGCACTTGTGTTAGTGTTGAAAAACCACTTTTCGCACTTGTGTTGGTGCAGGAAACCACTTTTGCACTTGTATTAGTGTGGAAAAAACACTTTTTGCACTTGTGATAGTGTTGAAAAAACCACTTTTTGCACTTGTGTTAGTGTTGAAAAACCACTTTTCGCACTTGTGTTGGTGCAGGAAACCACTTTTGCACTTGTATTAGTGTGGAAAAAACACTTTTTGCACTTGTGATAATGTTGAAAAACCACTTTTCGCACTTGTGTTAGTGTTGAAAAACCACTTTTCGCACTTGTGTTAGTGTTGAAAAACCACTTTTCGCACTTGTGTTGGTGCAGGAAACCACTTTTGCACTTGTATTAGTGTGGAAAAACCACTTTTCGCACTTGTGTTAGTGTTGAAAAACCACTTTTCGCACTTGTGTTGGTGCAGGAAACCACTTTTGCACTTGTATTAGTGTGGAAAAACCACTTTTCGCACTTGTGTTAGTGTTGAAAAACCATTTTTCGCACTTGTGTTAGTGTTGAAAAACCACTTTTTGCACTTGTGTTGGTGCAGGAAACCACTTTTGCACTTGTATTAGTGTGGAAAAAACACTTTTTGCACTTGTGATAGTGTTGAAAAACCACTTTTCGCACTTGTGTTAGTGTTGAAAAACCACTTTTCGCACTTGTGTTGGTGTAGGAAACCACTTTTGCACTTGTATTAGTGTGGAAAAACCACTTTTCGCACTTGTGTTAGTGTTGAAAAACCACTTTTCGCACTTGTGTTAGTGTTGAAAAACCACTTTTTGCACTTGTGTTGGTGCAGGAAACCACTTTTACACTTGTATTAGTGTGGAAAAAACACTTTTTGCACTTGTGATAGTGTTGAAAAACCACTTTTCGCACTTGTGTTAGTGTTGAAAAACCACTTTTCGCACTTGTGTTAGTGTTGAATAACCACTTTTCGCACTTGTGTTGGTGCAGGAAACCACTTTTGCACTTGTATTAGTGTGGAAAAACCACTTTTCGCACTTGTGTTAGTGTTGAAAAACCACTTTTCGCACTTGTGTTAGTGTTGAAAAACCACTTTTCGCACTTGTGTTGGTGCAGGAAACCACTTTTGCACTTGTATTAGTGTGGAAAAACCACTTTTCGCACTTGTGTTAGTGTTGAAAAACCACTTTTCGCACTTGTGTTAGTGTTGAAAAACCACTTTTTGCACTTGTGTTGGTGCAGGAAACCACTTTTGCACTTGTGTTGGTGCAGTAAACCACTTTTGCACTTGTATTAGTGTGGAAAAACCACTTTTCGCACTTGTGTTAGTGTTGAAAAACCACTTTTCGCACTTGTGTTGGTGCAGGAAACCACTTTTGCACTTGTATTAGTGTGGAAAAACCACTTTTCGCACTTGTGTTAGTGTTGAAAAACCACTTTTCGCACTTGTGTTAGTGTTGAAAAACCACTTTTTGCACTTGTGTTGGTGCAGGAAACCACTTTTGCACTTGTATTAGTGTGGAAAAAACACTTTTTGCACTTGTGATAGTGTTGAAAAACCACTTTTCGCACTTGTGTTAGTGTTGAAAAACCACTTTTCGCACTTGTGTTGGTGCAGGAAACCACTTTTGCACTTGTATTAGTGTGGAAAAACCACTTTTCGCACTTGTGTTAGTGTTGAAAAAACACTTTTCGCACTTGTGTTGGTGCAGGAAACCACTTTTGCACTTGTATTAGTGTGGAAAAGCCACTTTTCGCACTTGTGTTAGTGTTGAAAAACCACTTTTCGCACTTGTGTTAGTGTTGAAAAACCACTTTTCGCACTTGTGTTGGTGCAGGAAACCACTTTTGCACTTGTATTAGTGTGCAAAAACCACATTTCGCACTTGTATGAGTGTGGAAAAAACACTTTTTGCATTTGTATTATTAGTGTGGAAAAAACACTTTTTGCACTTGTGATAGTGTTGAAAAACCACTTTTCGCACTTGTGTTAGTGTTGAAAAACCACTTTTCGCACTTGTGTTAGTGTTGAAAAACCACTTTTCGCACTTGTGTTGGTGCAGGAAACCACTTTTGCACTTGTATTAGTGTGGAAAAACCACTTTTCGCACTTGTGTTAGTGTTGAAAAACCACTTTTCGCACTTGTGTTAGTGTTGAAAAACCACTTTTCGCACTTGTGTTGGTGCAGGAAACCACTTTTGCACTTGTATTAGTGTGGAAAAACCACTTTTCGCACTTGTGTTAGTGTTGAAAAACCACTTTTCGCACTTGTGTTAGTGTTGAAAAACCACTTTTTGCACTTGTGTTGGTGCAGGAAACCACTTTTGCACTTGTGTTGGTGCAGTAAACCACTTTTGCACTTGTATTAGTGTGGAAAAACCACTTTTCGCACTTGTGTTAGTGTTGAAAAACCACTTTTCGCACTTGTGTTGGTGCAGGAAACCACTTTTGCACTTGTATTAGTGTGGAAAAACCACTTTTCGCACTTGTGTTAGTGTTGAAAAACCACTTTTTGCACTTGTGTTGGTGCAGGAAACCACTTTTGCACTTGTATTAGTGTGGAAAAAACACTTTTTGCACTTGTGATAGTGTTGAAAAACCACTTTTCGCACTTGTGTTAGTGTTGAAAAACCACTTTTCGCACTTGTGTTGGTGCAGGAAACCACTTTTGCTCTTGTATTAGTGTGGAAAAACCACTTTTCGCACTTGTGTTAGTGTTGAAAAAACACTTTTCGCACTTGTGTTGGTGCAGGAAACCACTTTTGCACTTGTATTAGTGTGGAAAAGCCACTTTTCGCACTTGTGTTAGTGTTGAAAAACCACTTTTCGCACTTGTGTTGGTGCAGGAAACCACTTTTGCACTTGTATTAGTGTGGAAAAAACACTTTTTGCACTTGTGATAGTGTTGAAAAACCACTTTTTGCACTTGTGTTAGTGTTGAAAAACCACTTTTCGCACTTGTGTTGGTGCAGGAAACCACTTTTGCACTTGTATTAGTGTGGAAAAAACACTTTTTGCACTTGTGATAGTGTTGAAAAACCACTTTTCGCACTTGTGTTAGTGTTGAAAAACCACTTTTTGCACTTGTGTTAGTGTTGAAAAACCACTTTTTGCACTTGTGTTGGTGCAGGAAACCACTTTTGCACTTGTATTAGTGTGGAAAAACCACTTTTCGCACTTGTGTTAGTGTTGAAAAACCACTTTTCGCACTTGTGTTAGTGTTGAAAAACCACTTTTTGCACTTGTGTTGGTGCAGGAAACCACTTTTGCACTTGTATTAGTGTGGAAAAAACACTTTTTGCACTTGTGATAGTGTTGAAAAACCACTTTTCGCACTTGTGTTAGTGTTGAAAAACCACTTTTCGCACTTGTGTTGGTGCAGGAAACCACTTTTGCACTTGTATTAGTGTGGAAAAACCACTTTTCGCACTTGTGTTAGTGTTGAAAAAACACTTTTCGCACTTGTGTTGGTGCAGGAAACCACTTTTGCACTTGTATTAGTGTGGAAAAGCCACTTTTCGCACTTGTGTTAGTGTTGAAAAACCACTTTTCGCACTTGTGTTAGTGTTGAAAAACCACTTTTCGCACTTGTGTTGGTGCAGGAAACCACTTTTGCACTTGTATTAGTGTGGAAAAACCACATTTCGCACTTGTATTAGTGTGGAAAAAATACTTTTTGCACTTGTATTAGTGTGGAAAAAACACTTTTTGCACTTGTGATAGTGTTGAAAAACCACTTTTCGCACTTGTGTTAGTGTTGAAAAACCACTTTTCGCACTTGTGTTAGTGTTTAAAAACCACTTTTCGCACTTGTGTTGGTGCAGGAAACCACTTTTGCACTTGTATTAGTGTGGAAAAACCACTTTTCGCACTTGTGTTAGTGTTGAAAAACCACTTTTCGCACTTGTGTTAGTGTTGAAAAACCACTTTTCGCACTTGTGTTGGTGCAGGAAACCACTTTTGCACTTGTATTAGTGTGGAAATACCACTTTTCGCACTTGTGTTAGTGTTGAAAAACCACTTTTCGCACTTGTGTTAGTGTTGAAAAACCACTTTTTGCACTTGTGTTGGTGCAGGAAACCACTTTTGCACTTGTGTTGGTGCAGTAAACCACTTTTGCACTTGTATTAGTGTGGAAAAACCACTTTTCGCACTTGTGTTAGTGTTGAAAAACCACTTTTCGCACTTGTGTTGGTGCAGGAAACCACTTTTGCACTTGTATTAGTGTGGAAAAACCACTTTTCGCACTTGTGTTAGTGTTGAAAAACCACTTTTTGCACTTGTGTTGGTGCAGGAAACCACTTTTGCACTTGTATTAGTGTGGAAAAAACACTTTTTGCACTTGTGATAGTGTTGAAAAACCACTTTTCGCACTTGTGTTGGTGCAGGAAACCACTTTTGCACTTGTATTAGTGTGGAAAAACCACATTTCGCACTTGTATTAGTGTGGAAAAAACACTTTTTGCACTTGTATTAGTGTGGAAAAAACACTTTTTGCACTTGTGATAGTGTTGAAAAACCACTTTTCGCACTTGTGTTAGTGTTGAAAAACCACTTTCCGTATTTGTGTTGGTGCAGGAAACCACTTTTGCACTTGTATTAGTGTGGAAAAAACACTTTTTGCACTTGTGATAGTGTTGAAAAACCACTTTTCGCACTTGTGTTAGTGTTGAAAAACCACTTTTCGCACTTGTGTTCGTGTTGAAAAACCACTTTTCGCATTTGTGTTAGTGTTGAAAAACCACTTTTTGCACTTGTGTTGGTGCAGGAAACCACTTTTGCACTTGTATTAGTGTGGAAAAACCACTTTTCGCACTTGTGTTAGTGTTGAAAAACCACTTTTCGTATTTGTGTTGGTGCAGGAAACCACTTTTGCACTTGTATTAGTGTGGAAAAAACACTTTTTGCACTTGTGATAGTGTTGAAAAACCACTTTTCACACTTGTGTTAGTGTTGAAAAACCACTTTTCGCACTTGTGTTCGTGTTGAAAAACCACTTTTCGCATTTGTGTTAGTGTTGAAAAACCACTTTTTGCACTTGTGTTGGTGCAGGAAACCACTTTTGCACTTGTATTAGTGTGGAAAAAACACTTTTTGCACTTGTGATAGTGTTGAAAAACCACTTTTCGCACTTGTGTTAGTGTTGAAAAACCACTTTTTGCACTTGTGTTGGTGCAGGAAACCACTTTTGCACTTGTATTAGTGTGGAAAAACCACTTTTCGCACTTGTGTTAGTGTTGAAAAACCACTTTTCGCACTTGTGTTGGTGTTGAAAAACCACTTTTCGCACTTGTGTTGGTGCAGGAAACCACTTTTGCACTTGTATTAGTGTGGAAAAACCACTTTTCGCACTTGTGTTAGTGTTGAAAAACCACTTTTCGCACTTGTGTTAGTGTTGAAAAACCACTTTTTGCACTTGTGTTGGTGCAAGAAACCACTTTTGCACTTGTGTTGGTGCAGGAAACCACTTTTGCACTTGTATTAGTGTGGAAAAACCACTTTTTGCACTTGTGTTAGTGTTGAAAGACCACTTTTCGCACTTGTGTTGGTGCAGGAAACCACTTTTGCACTTGTATTAGTGTGGAAAAACCACTTTTCGCACTTGTGTTAGTGTTGAAAAACCACTTTTTGCACTTGTGTTAGTGTTGAAAGACCACTTTTCGCACTTGTGTTGGTGCAGGAAACCACTTTTGCACTTGTATTAGTGTGGAAAAACCACTTTTCGCACTTGTATTAGTGTTGAAAAAACCACTTTACGCACTTGTGTTAGTGTTGAAAAACCACTTTTCGCACTTGTGTTGGTGCAGGAAACCACTTTTGCACTTGTACTAGTGTGGAAAAAACACTTTTTGCACTTGTGATAGTGTTGAAAAAACCACTTTTTGCACTTGTGTTAGTGTTGAAAAACCACTTTTCGCACTTGTGTTGGTGCAGGAAACCACTTTTGCACTTGTATTAGTGTGGAAAAAACACTTTTTGCACTTGTGATAATGTTGAAAAACCACTTTTCGCACTTGTGTTAGTGTTGAAAAACCACTTTTCGCACTTGTGTTAGTGTTGAAAAACCACTTTTCGCACTTGTGTTGGTGCAGGAAACCACTTTTGCACTTGTATTAGTGTGGAAAAACCACTTTTCGCACTTGTGTTAGTGTTGAAAAACCACTTTTCGCACTTGTGTTGGTGCAGGAAACCACTTTTGCACTTGTATTAGTGTGGAAAAACCACTTTTCGCACTTGTGTTAGTGTTGAAAAACCATTTTTCGCACTTGTGTTAGTGTTGAAAAACCACTTTTTGCACTTGTGTTGGTGCAGGAAACCACTTTTGCACTTGTATTAGTGTGGAAAAAACACTTTTTGCACTTGTGATAGTGTTGAAAAACCACTTTTCGCACTTGTGTTAGTGTTGAAAAACCACTTTTCGCACTTGTGTTGGTGCAGGAAACCACTTGTGCACTTGTATTAGTGTGGAAAAACCACTTTTCGCACTTGTGTTAGTGTTGAAAAACCACTTTTCGCACTTGTGTTAGTGTTGAAAAACCACTTTTTGCACTTGTGTTGGTGCAGGAAACCACTTTTGCACTTGTATTAGTGTGGAAAAAACACTTTTTGCACTTGTGATAGTGTTGAAAAACCACTTTTCGCACTTGTGTTAGTGTTGAAAAACCACTTTTCGCACTTGTGTTAGTGTTGAAAAACCACTTTTCGCACTTGTGTTGGTGCAGGAAACCACTTTTGCACTTGTATTAGTGTGGAAAAACCACTTTTCGCACTTGTGTTAGTGTTGAAAAACCACTTTTCGCACTTGTGTTAGTGTTGAAAAACCACTTTTCGCACTTGTGTTGGTGCAGGAAACCACTTTTGCACTTGTATTAGTGTGGAAAAACCACTTTTCGCACTTGTGTTAGTGTTGAAAAACCACTTTTCGCACTTGTGTTAGTGTTGAAAAACCACTTTTCGCACTTGTGTTGGTGCAGGAAACCACTTTTGCACTTGTATTAGTGTGGAAAAACCACTTTTCGCACTTGTGCTAGTGTTGAAAAACCACTTTTCGCACTTGTGTTAGTGTTGAAAAACCACTTTTTGCACTTGTGTTGGTGCAGGAAACCACTTTTGCACTTGTGTTGGTGCAGTAAACCACTTTTGCACTTGTATTAGTGTGGAAAAACCACTTTTCGCACTTGTGTTAGTTTTGAAAAACCACTTTTCGCACTTGTGTTGGTGCAGGAAACCACTTTTGCACTTGTATTAGTGTGGAAAAACCACTTTTCGCACTTGTATTAGTGTGGAAAAACCACTTTTCGCACTTGTGTTAGTGTTGAAAAACCACTTTTTGCACTTGTGTTGGTGCAGGAAACCACTTTTGCACTTGTATTAGTGTGGAAAAAACACTTTTTGCACTTGTGATAGTGTTGAAAAACCACTTTTCGCACTTGTGTTAGTGTTGAAAAACCACTTTTCGCACTTGTGTTGGTGCAGGAAACCACTTTTGCACTTGTATTAGTGTGGAAAAACCACTTTTCGCACTTGTGTTAGTGTTGAAAAAACACTTTTCGCACTTGTGTTGGTGCAGGAAACCACTTTTGCACTTGTATTAGTGTGGAAAAGCCACTTTTCGCACTTGTGTTAGTGTTGAAAAACCACTTTTCGCACTTGTGTTGGTGTTGAAAAACCACTTTTCGCACTTGTGTTGGTGCAGGAAACCACTTTTGCACTTGTATTAGTGTGGAAAAACCACATTTCGCACTTGTATTAGTGTGGAAAAAACACTTTTTGCACTTGTATTAGTGTGGAAAAAACACTTTTTGCACTTGTGATAGTGTTGAAAAACCACTTTTCGCACTTGTGTTAGTGTTGAAAAACCACTTTCCGTATTTGTGTTGGTGCAGGAAACCACTTTTGCACTTGTATTAGTGTGGAAAAAACACTTTTTGCACTTGTGATAGTGTTGAAAAACCACTTTTCACACTTGTGTTAGTGTTGAAAAACCACTTTTCGCACTTGTGTTCGTGTTGAAAAACCACTTTTCGCATTTGTTTTAGTGTTGAAAAACCACTTTTTGCACTTGTGTTGGTGCAGGAAACCACTTTTGCACTTGTATTAGTGTGGAAAAACCACTTTTCGCACTTGTGTTAGTGTTGAAAAACCACTTTTCGTTTTTGTGTTGGTGCAGGAAACCACTTTTGCACTTGTATTAGTGTGGAAAAAACACTTTTTGCACTTGTGATAGTGTTGAAAAACCACTTTTCACACTTGTGTTAGTGTTGAAAAACCACTTTTCGCACTTGTGTTCGTGTTGAAAAACCACTTTTCGCATTTGTGTTAGTGTTGAAAAACCACTTTTTGCACTTGTGTTGGTGGCAGGAAACCACTTTTTGCACTTGTATTAGT